>NW_027222474.1:0-13000 GCF_030179895.1 Drosophila kikkawai | reverse complement strand
GCTAATAATGCCTGTATCCACTTCAGAATTTGTATTTATATTAGTTTTTACAAGGCTAATACATTTGCATACTCAATTGTAAATTTGTAAACAAAAAGTTTACAACTCAGCTAATATTGCCTGTATCCACTTCAGAATTTGTATTTATATTAGTTTTTACATGGCTAATACATTTGCATACTCAATTGTAAATTTGTAAACAAAAAATTCACAACTCCGCTAATAATGCATGTATCCATGGCAGAATTTGTACTTATATTAGTTTTTAGAAGGCTAATACATTTGCATACTCAATTGTAAATTTGTAAACAAAAAGTTCACAACTCAGCTAATAATGCCTGAATCCACTTCAGAATTTATATTTATATTAGTTTTTACACGTCTTATACATTTGCATACTCAATTGTAAATTTTTTAACAAAAAGTTCACAACTCCACTAATAATGCATGTATCCAACCAGAATTTGTACTTATATTAGTTTTTAGAAGGCTAATACATTTGCATACTCAATTGTAAATTTGTAAACAAAAAGTTCACAACTCCGCTAATAATGCATGTATCCACGGCAGAATTTGTACTTATATTAGTTTTTAGAAGGCTAATACATTTGCATACTCAATTGTAAATTTGTAAACAAAAAGTTCACAACTCCACTAATAATGCATGTATCCAACCAGAATTTGTACTTATATTAGTTTTTACAAGGCTAATACATTTGCATACTCAATTGTAAATTTGTATACAAAAAGTTCACAACTCAGCTAAAAATGCCTGTATCCACTTCAAAATTTGTATTTATATTAGTTTTTACAAGGCTAATACATTTGCATACTCAATTGTAAATTTGTAAACAAAAAGTTCACAACTCAGCTAATAATGCCTGTATCCACGGCAGAATTTGTATTTATATTAGTTTTTACAAGGCTAATACATTTGCATACTTAATTGTAAATTTGTAAGCAAAAAGTTCACAACCCAGCTAATAATGCCTGTATCCACTTCAGAATTTGTATTTATATTAGTTTTTATAAGGCTAATACATTTGCATACTCAATTGTAAATTTGTAAACAAAAAGTTTACAACTCAGCTAATATTGCCTGTATCCACTTCAGAATTTGTATTTATATTAGGTTTTACATGGCTAATACATTTGCATACTCAATTGTAAATTTGTAAACAAAAAATTCACAACTCCGCTAATAATGCATGTATCCATGGCAGAATTTGTACTTATATTAGTTTTTAGAAGGCTAAAACGTTTGCATACTCAATTGTAAATTTGAAAACAAAAAGTTCACAACTCAGCTAATAATGCATGAATCCACTTCAGATTTTGTATTTATATTAATTTTTACACGGCTAATACATTTGCATACTCAATTGTAAATTTATAAACAAAAAGTTCACATCTCAGCTAATAATGCATGTATCCACGGCAGAATTTATATTTAAATTAGTTCTTACAATGCTAATACATTTGCATACTCAATTGTAAATTTGTAAACAAAAAGTTCACAACTCCGCAAATAATGCATGTATCCACGGCAGAATTTATACTTATATTAGTTTTTAGAAGGCTAATACATTTGCATACTCAAATGTAAATTTGTAAACAAAAAGTTCAGAACTCAGCTAATAATGCATGTATCCACGGCAGAATTTGTACTTATAGTAGTTTTTACACGGCTTATACATTTGCATACTCAATTGTAAATTTGTAAACAAAAAGTTCACAACTCAGCTAATAATGCCTGAATCCACTTCAGAATTTATATTTATATTAGTTTTTACACGTCTTATACATTTGCATACTCAATTGTAAATTTTTAAACAAAAAGTTCACAGCTCCACTAATAATGCATGTATCCAACCAGAATTTGTACTTATATTAGTTTTTAGAAGGCTAATACATTTGCATACTCAATTGTAAATTTGTAAACAAAAAGTTCACAACTCCGCTAATAATGCATGTATCCACGGCAGAATTTGTACTTATATTAGTTTTTAGAAGGCTAATACATTTGCATACTCAATTGTAAATTTGTAAACAAAAAGTTCACAACTCCACTAATAATGCATGTATCCAACCAGAATTTGTACTTATATTAGTTTTTAGAAGGCTAATACATTTGCATACTCAATTGTAAATTTGTAAACAAAAAGTTCACAACTCAGCTAATAATGCCTGTATCCACTTCAGAATTTGTATTTATATTAGTTTTTACATGGCTAATACATTTGCATACTCAATTGTATATTTGTAAACAAAAAGTTCACAACTCCGCTAATAATGCATGTATCCACAGCAGAATTTGTACTTATATTAGTTTTTAGAAGGCTAATACATTTGCATACTCAATTGTAAATTTGTAAACAAAAAGTTCACAACTCAGCTAATAATGCATATATCCACTTCAGAATTTGTATTTATAATAGTTTTTACACGGCTAATACATTTGCATACTCAATTGTAAATTAGAAAACAAAAAGTTCACAGCTCAGCTAATAATGTCTGTATCCACTTCAGAATTTGTATTTATAATAGTTTTTACACGGCTAATACATTTGCATACTCAATTGTAAATTTGTAAACAAAACGTTCACATCTCAGCTAATAATGAAATTTGTAAACAAAAAGTTCACAACTCAGCTAATAATGCCTGTATCCACTTCAGAATTTGTACTTATATTATTTTTTACATGGCTAATACATTTGCATACTCAATTGTAAATCTGTAGACAAAAAGTTCACAGCTCAGCTAATAATACATGTATCCACTTCAGAATTTGTATTTATATTCGTTTTTACACGTCTAATACATTTGCATACTCAATTGTAAATTTGTAATCAAAAAGTTCACAACCAAGCTAATAATGCAAGTATCCACTTAAGAATGTGTATAGTTTTTACACGGCTAATACATTTGCATACTCAATTGTAAATTTGTAAACAAAAAGTTCACAACTCCGCTAATAATGCATGTATCCACGGCAGAATTTTTATTTATATTAGTTTTTACATGGCTAATACATTTGCATACTCAATTGTAAATTTATAAACAAAAAGTTCACAGCTCAGATAAAATTGCATATATCCACTTCAGAATTTGTATTTATATTCGTTTTTGCCCGGCTAATACATTTGCATACTCAATTGTAAATTTGTAAACAAAAAGTCCACAGCTCAGCTAATAATGCCTGTATCGACTTCCGAATTTGTATTTATATAAGTTTTTACACGGCTAATACATTTGCATACTCAATTGTAAATTTATAAACAAAAAGTTCACATCTCAGCTAATAATGCATGAATCCACTTCAGAATTTGTATTTATATTAATTTTTACAAGGCTAATACATTTGCATACTCAATTGTAAATTTATAAACAAAAAGTTCACATCTCAGCTAATAATGCTTGTATCCACGGCAGAATTTGTACTTATATTAGTTTTTAGAAGGCTAATTTATTTGCATACTCAATTGTAAATTTGTAAACAAAAAGTTCACAACTCCGCTAATAATGCATGTATCCACGGCAGAATTTGTATTTATATTAGTTTTTACAAGGCTAATACATTTGCATACTCAATTGTAAATTTGTAAACAAAAAGTTCACAGCTCAGATAAAATTGCATATATCCACTTCAGAATTTGTATTTATATTAATTTTTACACGGCTAATACATTTGCATACTCAATTGTAAATTTATAAACAAAAAGTTCACATCTCAGCTAATAATGCATGTATCCACGGCAGAATTTATATTTAAATTAGTTCTTACAATGCTAATACATTTGCATACTCAATTGTAAATTTGTAAACAAAAAGTTCACAACTCCGAAAATAATGCATGTATCCACGACAGAATTTGTACTTATATTAGTTTTTACACGACTAATACATTTGCATACTCAATTGTAAATTTGTAAACAAAAAGTTCACAACTCAGCTAATAATGCCTGAATCCACTTCAGAATTTGTATTTATATTAGTTTTTACAAGGCTAATACATTTGCATACTCAGGTATAAATTTGTAAACAAAAATTTCACAACTCAGCTAATAATGCCTGAATCCACTTCAGAATTTGTACCTTTATTAGTTTTTACAAGGCTAATACATTTGCATACTCAATTGTAAATTTGTAAGCAAAAAGTTAACAACTCAGCTAATAATGCTTGTATCCACGGCAGAATTTGTACTTATATTAGTTTTTACACGGCTTATACATTTGCATATTCAATTGTAAATTTGTAAACAAAAAGTTCACAACTCAGCTAATAATGCATGTAGCCACGGCATAAATTGTACTTATATTAGTTTTTACATGGCTAATACATTTTCATACTCAATTGTAAATCTGTAGACAAAAAGTTCACAGCTCAGCTAATAATGCCTGTATCCACTTCAGAATTTGTATTTATATTAGTCTTTACAGGGCTAATTCATTTGCATACTCAATTGTAAATTTGTAAACAAAAAGTTCACAACTCAGCTAATAATGCATTCACTTCAGAATTTGTATTTATATTAGTTTTTACAAGGCTAATACATTTGCATACTCAGGTATAAATTTGTAAACAAAAATTTCACAACTCAGCTAATAATGCCTGAATCCACTTCAGAATTTGTATTTATATTAGTTTTTACAAGGCTAATACATTTGCATACTCAATTGTAAATTTGTAAGCAAAAAGTTAACAACTCAGCTAATAATGCATGTATCCACGGCAGAATTTGTACTTATATTAGTTTTTACACGGCTTATACATTTGCATACTCAATTGTAAATTTGTAAACAAAAAGTTCACAACTCAGCTAATAATGCATGTAGCCACGGCATAAATTGTACTTATATTAGTTGTTACATGGCTAATACATTTGCATACTCAATTGTAAATTTAAAAACAAAAAGTTCACAACTCAGCTAATAATGCCTGAATCCACTTTAGAATTTGTATTCACAACTCAGCTAATAATGCATGTATTAACGGCAGAATTTGTACTTATATTAGTTTTTACACGGCTTATACATTTGCATACTCAATTGTAAATTTGTAAACAAAAAGTTCACAACTCAGATAATAATGCATTTATCCACTTCAGAATTTGTATTTATATTAGTTTTTACATGGCTAATACATTTGCATACTCAATTGTAAATTTGTAAACAAAAAGTTCACAACTCAGATAATAATGCATATATCCACTTCAGAATTTGTATTTATATTAGTTTTTACATGGCTAATACATTTGCATACTCAATTGTAAATTTGAAAACAAAAAGTTCACAACTCAGCTAATAATGCCTGAATCCACTTCAGAATTTGTATTTATATTAGTTTTTACAAGGCTAATACATTTGCATACTCAATTGTAAATTTAAAAACAAAAAGTTCACAACTCAGCTAATAATGCCTGAATCCACTTTAGAATTTGTATTCACAACTCAGCTAATAATGTATGTATTAACGGCAGAATTTGTACCTATATTAGTTTTTACACGGCTTATACATTTGCATACTCAATTGTAAATTTGTAAACAAAATGTTCACAACTCAGATAATAATGCATATATCCACTTCAGAATTTGTATTTATATTAGTTTTTACATGGCTAATACATTTGCATACTCAATTGTAAATTTTAAAACAAAAAGTTCACAACTCAGCTAATAATGCCTGAATCCACTTCAGAATTTGTATTTATATTAGTTTTTACAAGGCAAATACATTTGCATACTCAATTGTAAATTTAAAAACAAAAAGTTCACAACTCAGCTAATAATGCCTGAATCCACTTTAGAATTTGTATTCACAACTCAGCTAATAATGTATGTATTAACGGCAGAATTTGTACTTATATTAGTTTTTACACGGCTTATACATTTGCATACTCAATTGTAAATTTGAAAACAAAAAGTTCACAACTCAGCTAATAATGCCTGAATCCACTTCAGAATTTGTATTTATATTAGTTTTTACAAGGCTAATACATTTGCATACTCAGGTATAAATTTGTAAACAAAAATTTCACAACTCAGCTAATAATGCATGTATCCACGGCAGAATTTGTACTTATATTAGTTTTTACACGGCTTATACATTTACATACTCAATTGTAAATTTGTAAACAAAAAGTTCACAACTCAGCTAATAATGCATGTAGCCCGGCATAAATTGTACTTATATTAGTTTTTACATAGCTAATACATTTTCATACTCAATTGTAAATCTGTAGACAAAAAGTTCACAGCTCAGCTAATAATGCCTGTATCCACTTCAGAATTTGTATTTATATTAGTTTTTACAAGGCTAATACATTTGCATACTCAATTGTAAATTTGTAAACAAAAAGTTCACAACTCCGCAAATAATGCATGTATCCACGGCAGAATTTGTACTTATATTAGTTTTTACATGGCTAATACATTTGCATACTCAGGTATAAATTTGTAAACAAAAATTTCACATCTCAGCTAATAATGCATGTATCCACGGCAGAATTTATATTTAAATTAATTCTTACAATGCTAATACATTTGCATACTCAATTGTAAATTTGTAAAAAAAAGTTCACAACTCCGCTAATAATGCATGTATCCATGGCAGAATTTGTACTTATATTAGTTTTTAGAAGGCTACTACATTTGCATACTCAATTGTAAATTTGAAAACAAATAGTTCACAACTCAGCTAATAATGCATGAATCCACTTCAGATTTTGTATTTATATTAATTTTTACACGGCTAATACATTTGCATACTCAATTGTAAATTTGTAAACATAAAGTTCACAACTCAGCTAATAATGCCTGTATCCACTTCAGAATTTGTATTTATATTAGTTTTTACAACGCTAATACATTTGCATACTCAATTGTAAATTTGTAAACAAAAAGTTCACAACTCCGCAAATAATGCATGTATCCACGGCAGAATTTGTACTTATATTAGTTTTTACATGGCTAATACATTTGCACACTCAATTGTAAATTTGTAAACAAAAAGTTCACAACTTAGCTAATAATGCCTGTATCCACTTCAGAATTTGTATTTATATTAGTTTTTACAAGGCTAATACATTTGCATACTCAATTGTAAATTTGTAAACAAAAAGTTCACAACTCAGCTAATAATGCCTGTATCCACTTCAGAATTTGTATTTATATTAGTTTTTACAAGGCTAATACATTTGCATACTCAGGTATAAATTTGTAAACACAAATTTCACAACTCAGCTAATAATGCCTGAATCCACTTCAGAATTTGTATTTATATTAGTTTTTACATTTCTAATACATTTGCATACTCAATTGTAAATTTGTAAACAAAAAGTTCTCAACTCAGCTAATAATTCATGTATCCACTTCAGAATTTGTATTTATATAAGTTTTTACACGGCTAATACATTTGCATGCTCAATTGTAAAATTGTAAACAAAAAGTTCACAACTCAGATAATAGTGCATATATCCACTTCAGAATTTGTAATTATATTAGTTTTTACATGGCTAATACATTTGCATACTCAATTGTAAATTTGTTAACAAAAAGTTCACAACTCAGCTAATAATGCATGTATCCACTTCAGAATTTGTAATTATATTAGTTTTTACACGGCTAATACATTTGCATGCTCAATTGTAAAATTGTAAACAAAAAGTTCACAACTCAGATAATAGTGCATATATCCACTTCAGAATTTGTAATTATATTAGTTTTTACATGGCTAATATATTTGCATACTCAGGTATAAATTTGTAAACAAAATTTTCACAACTCAGCTAATAATGCCAGAATTTGTACTTATATTAGTTTTTAAACGGCTAATACATTTGCATGCTCAATTGTAAATTTGTAAACAAAAAGTTCACAACTCAGATAATAGTGCATATATCCACTTCAGAATTTGTAATTATATTAGTTTTTACATGGCTAATACATTTGCATACTCAATTGTAAATTTGTAAACAAAATTTTCACAACTCAGCTAATATTGCCAGAATTTGTAATTATATTTGTTTTTACATGGCTAATACATTTGCATACTCAATTGTAAATTTGTAAACAAAAAGTTCACAACTCAGCTAATAATTCATGTATCCGCTTCAGAATTTGTATTTATATTCGTTTTTACAAGGCTAATACATTTGCATACTTAATTGTAAATTTGTAAACAAAAAGTTCACAGCTCAGCTAATAATGCCTGTATCCACTTCAGAATTTGTATTTATATTAGTTTTTACAGGGCTAATTCATTTGCATACTCAATTGTAAATTTGTAAACAAAAAGTTCACAACTCAGCTAATAATGCATTCACTTCAGAATTTGTATTTATATTAGTTTTTACACGGCTAATACATTTGCATGCTCAATTGTAAAATTGTAAACAAAAAGTTCACAACTCAGATAATAGTGCATATATCCACTTCAGAATTTGTAATTATATTAGTTTTTACATGGCTAATACATTTGCATACTCAATTGTAAATTTGTAAACAAAAAGTTCACAACTCAGCTAATAATTCATGTATCCGCTTCAGAATTTGTATTTATATTCGTTTTTACAAGGCTAATACATTTGCATACTCAATTGTAAATTTGTAAACAAAAACTTCACAACTCAGCTAAGAATGCATGTATCCACTTCAGAATTTGTAATTATATTAGTTTTTACATGGCTAATACACTTGCATACTCAATTGTAAAATTGTAAACAAAAAGTTCACAACTCAGCTAATAATTCATGTATCCACTTCAGAATTTGTATTTATATTAGTTTTTACAGGGCTAATTCATTTGCATACTCAATTGTAAATTTGTAAACAAAAAGTTCACAACTCAGCTAATAATGCATTCACTTCAGAATTTGTATTTATATTAGTTTTTACACGGCTAATACATTTGCATGCTCAATTGTAAAATTGTAAACAAAAAGTTCACAACTCAGATAATAGTGCATATATCCACTTCAGAATTTGTAATTATATTAGTTTTTACATGGCTAATACATTTGCATACTCAATTGTAAATTTGTAAACAAAAAGTTCACAACTCAGCTAATAATTCATGTATCCACTTCAGAATTTGTAATTATATTAGTTTTTACACGGCTAATACATTTGCATGCTCAATTGTAAATTTGTAAACAAAAAGTTCACAACTCAGCTAATAATGCATGTATCCACTTCAGAATTTGTAATTATATTAGTTTTAACATGGCTAATACACTTGCATACTCAATTGTAAAATTGTAAACAAAAAGTTCACAACTCAGCTAATAATTCATGTATCCACTTCAGAATTTGTAATTATATTAGTTTTTACACGGCTAATACATTTGCATGCTCAATTGTAAATTTGTAAACAAAAAGTTCACAACTCAGATAATAGTGCACATATCCACTTCAGAATTTGTAATTATATTAGTTTTTACATGGCTAATACATTTGCATACTCAATTGTAAATTTGTAACCAAAAAGTTCACAACTCAGCTAATAATGCATGTATCCACTTCAGAATTTGTATTTATATTAGTTTTTACACGGCTAATACATTTGCTGCTCAATTGTAAAATTGTAAACAAAAAGTTCACAACTCAGATAATAGTGCATATATCCACTTCAGAATTTGTAATTATATTAGTTTTTACATGGCTAATACATTTGAAAACTCAGGTATAAATTTGTAAACAAAAATTTCACAACTCAGATAATAATGCCTGAATCCACTTCAGAATTTGTATTTATATTAGTTTTTACAAGGCTAATACATTTGCATACTCAATTGTAAATTTGTAAACAAAAAGTTCACAACTCAGCTAATAATTCATGTATCCACTTCAGAATTTGTATTTATATTAGTTTTTACACGGCTAATACATTTGCATACTCAGGTATAAATTTGTAAACAAAAATTTCACAACTCAGCTAATAATGCCAGAATTTGTATTTATATTTGTTTTTAAACGGCTAATACATTTGCATGCTCAATTGTAAATTTGTAAACAAAAAGTTCACAACTCAGATAATAGTGCATATATCCACTTCAGAATTTGTAATTATATTAGTTTTTACATGGCTAATACATTTGCATACTCAATTGTAAATTTGTAAACAAAAAGTTCACAACTCAGCTAATAATTCATGTATCCACTTCAGAATTTGTAATTATATTAGTTTTTACACGGCTAATACATTTGCATGCTCAATTGTAAAATTGTAAACAAAAAGTTCACAACTCAGATAATAGTGCATATATCCACTTCAGAATTTGTAATTATATTAGTTTTTACATGGCTAATACATTTGCATACTCAATTGTAAATTTGTAAACAAAAAGTTCACAACTCAGCTAATAATGCATGTATCCACTTCAGAATTTGTAATTATATTAGTTTTTACATGCCTAATACATTTGCATACTCAATTGTAAAACTGTAAACAAAAAGTTCACAACTCAGCTAATAATTCATGATCCACTTCAGAATTTGTATTTATATTAGTTTTTACACGGCTAATACATTTGCATGCTCAATTGTAAAATTGTAAACAAAAAGTTCACAACTCAGCTAATAATGCATTCACTTCAGAATTTGTATTTATATTAGTTTTTACATGGCTAATACATTTGCATGCTCAATTGTAAAATTGTAAACAAAAAGTTCACAACTCAGATAATAGTGCATATATCCACTTCAGAATTTGTAATTATATTAGTTTTTACATGGCTAATACATTTGCATACTCAATTGTAAAATTGTAAACAAAATGTTCACAACTCAGCTAATAATTCATGTATCCACTTCAGAATTTGTATTTATATTAGTTTTTACACGGCTAATACATTTGCATGCTCAATTGTAAATTTGTAAACAAAAAGTTCACAACTCAGATAATAGTGCATATATCCACTTCAGAATTTGTAATTATATTAGTTTTTACATGGCTAATACATTTGCATACTCAATTGTAAATTTGTAAACAAAAAGTTCACAACTCAACTAATAATTCATGTATCCACTTCAGAATTTGTATTTATATTAGTTTTTACACGGCTAATACATTTGCATGCTCAATTGTAAAATTGTAAACAAAAAGTTCACAACTCAGATAATAGTGCATATATCCACTTCAGAATTTGTAATTATATTAGTTTTTACATGGCTAATACATTTGCATACTCAATTGTAAATTTGTAAACAAAAAGTTCACAACTCAGCTAATAATGCATGTATCCACTTCAGAATTTGTATTTATATTAGTTTTTACACGGCTAATACATTTGCATGCTCAATTGTAAAATTGTAAACAAAAAGTTCACAACTCAGATAATAGTGCCTATATCCACTTCAGAATTTGTAATTATATTAGTTTTTACACGGCTAATACATTGGCATGCTCAATTGTAAAATTGTAAACAAAAAGTTCACAACTCAGATAATAGTGCATATATCCACTTCAGAATTTGTAATTATATTAGTTTTTACATGGCTAATACATTTGCATACTCAGTTATAAATTTGTAAACAAAAATTTCACAACTCAGCTAATAATGCCAGAATTTGTATTTATATTAGTTTTTACATAGCTAATACATTTGCACACTCAATTGTAAATTTGTAAACAAAAATTTCACAACTCAGCTAATAATGCCTGAATCCACTTCAGAATTTGTAATTATATTAGTTTTTACAAGGCTAATACATTTGCATACTCAATTGTAAATTTGTAAGCAAAAAGTTAACAACTCAGCTAATAATGCATGTATCCACGGCAGAATTTGTACTTATATTAGTTTTTACACGGCTTATACATTTGCATACTCAATTGTAAATTTGTAAACAAAAAGTTCACAACTCAGATAATAGTGCATATATCCACTTCAGAATTTGTAATTATATTAGTTTTTACATGGCTAATACATTTGCATACTCAATTGTAAAATTGTAAACAAAAAGTTCACAACTCAGCTAATAATTCATGTATCCACTTCAGAATTTGTATTTATAATAGTTTTTACACGGCTAATACATTTGCATGCTCAATTGTAAATTTGTAAACAGAAAGTTCACAACTCAGATAATAGTGCACATATCCACTTCAGAATTTGTAATTGTATTAGTTTTTACATGGCTAATACATTTGCATACTCAATTGTAAATTTGTAAACAAAAAGTTCACAACTCAGCTAATAATTCATGTATCCACTTCAGAATTTGTATTTATATTAGTTTTTACACGGCTAATACATTTGCCTGCTCAATTGTAAAATTGTAAACAAAAAGTTCACAACTCAGATAATAGTGCATATATCCACTTCAGAATTTGTAATTATATTAGTGTTTACATGGCTAATACATTTGCATACTCAATTATAAATTTGTAAACAAAAAGTTCACAACTCAGCTAATAATGCATGTATCCACTTCAGAATTTGTATTTATATTAGTTTTTACACGGCTAATACATTTGCTGCTCAATTGTAAAATTGTAAACAAAAAGTTCACAACTCAGATAATAGTGCATATATCCACTTCAGAATTTGTAATTATATTAGTTTTTACATGGCTAATACATTTGCATACTCAGGTATAAATTTGTAAACAAAAATTTCACAACTCAGCTAATAATGCCTGAATCCACTTCAGAATTTGTATTTATATTAGTTTTTACAAGGCTAATACATTTGCATACTCAATTGTAAATTTGTAAACAAAAAGTTCACAACTCAGCTAATAATTCATGTATCCACTTCAGAATTTGTATTTATATTAGTTTTTACACGGCTAATACATTTGCATACTCAGGTATAAATTTGTAAACAAAAATTTCACAACTCAGCTAATAATGCCAGAATCTGTATTTATGTTAGTTTTTAAACGGCTAATACATTTGCATGCTCAATTGTAAATTTGTAAACAAAAAGTTCACAACTCAGATAATAGTGCATATATCCACTTCAGAATTTGTAATTATATTAGTTTTTACATGGC
>NW_027222473.1:0-40451 GCF_030179895.1 Drosophila kikkawai | reverse complement strand
TCCCCTCGCTGTCGCCATGTTATTTTCTTGACCTACGCCAACTTTTGTCAAACGAGACATGTAGAGGAAGAAGGGTGGACCCGAATTTCAATAAAACTTCATTGAAATTTATAAATTAAAAATATTTCGCTCAGCCCTGATCGTCTTGGGATAAAAATCAGTTGGGAATTTATAATGAAATATTTTATTACAACGTCGAAGTCCGGCGAAAAGGGTGGACCTTATCTTCGCGGCAAATGTATTACAGCAAATTAAATTAAATATTTCTCCGGTTATTTAGCGCTGTGCTGTGGCCACGCGTTTGCGAGGAGAGGATTTCAGGCATAGTTTTGCGGGGAAACAGGCGAGTCTTCCGCTTACACTGGGAGAAATTAATAAATTCGAGAAAACCCTCTTAAATACAATTGTCGACCCAAATTTAAATATTTGCTCGTAGGGGACGACCCCAAATCATGTTGGCCATGACTCACGGAATATATTACCACAAAAATGCCTAGTTTCTAAGCCATAACTTCTGCCCTAGGAAGCGGTGCTCCCCATAATCGACCCCTCTCTCGGTCTCCCATAGCGTCTGCTATGGGCCGACCAAAGCGCGCATCCGCCGATTATTTTGCTCTATTGCAAACGACCGGACAAGCCATTCTCTGGCTTCGTATCCCGGTGGCTGACAACCAACACCTCACGTCAGCTCACCGCGCGTCAAAACGCTTTGTCCCATAATTTTATAAATTTTTCTGATAAAGGGGACCTGGACGAGACTGAGACCTACCCAGCCTTAGAACTTCCTTACAATTTATTAAATTTGTGAATTTATATATATTTATGTACAGGGTGTGGTTATCAATTATTTTGCGGTGCGGCGGGGTGTATTCGTCTCTATATTTTTAAAAATTGTAGCTTTAGAGAGTGGAAAAGCCGACGCCATTGTAAATAGCGTCAAAAATGTATTGTCTTTCTATAAATTAGATATTAAGAATCTTATTGGAATCGGGACAGACAATGCCAATGTCATGACAGGCAAAAACCATAGTGTTTTCACGGAGTTAAAAAAGAAAACTCCAACGCTAATTTTGATAAGATGTGTGTGCCATTCTGTACAGTTGGTATAAGCCAAGTATGTAAACATCACCTCCCAGAGAATTTGGAATTTTTAATCTATGAAACGTATAACTGGTTTGCAAAAAGTTCATGCCGTCAAATAGAATATCAAAAAATTTATAAATGTTTAAACGATGATGAGGTATTTCAAACTGTTACAGACATTTGAATTTGTGTATTAACATTTATGTGTTGTTTTTTAAGTGTTCGTGGGTATTTCGCTTACTAACTTTATTGTGCCAATTATGTACTATTTGTTATGTGTGAATTGTCCTGCATGTTGTTTTAACAAAGAGAATAATTTTTTCAATAACATTTTTATTGTTTAAATTATAAGTATGTAAGTAAGTATGTAACTACTATAATTATGTAAATTTTTTCTAAAAGGTTCCTTTGAAAATACCCAGAGTCAGCGACACGAGATGGTTGTCGATAGAATTGGCAGTATCGAGAATATTGGATCAGTGGGAAGAGCTGAAAATTCACTTTGGCTTAGCTGCAACTAACGAAAAATGCTTAAAAGCGCAAATGCTGCACCAGCAATTCAGCGATGATGTCTCTACTTGATATTTTTAAAGCCCATTCTTTCCGACTTACAAAAGGTGAACAAATCATATCAAAGCAAAAACGCCAACGCAACAGAATTGCTAAATGATTTGGAGTTTGCTATAAATTCCCTAAAGAAGGGAGTTACACCACAAGGTGTTGAATTTGATATATTTGAAATTGACGATATTGAGAGGTATGCGGATACAACTTTGCAGAAGGGCTACGATTTCGAAAAAAAGATAAAGTACCTAAATATAAATCGAAATAAAGAAAAAGAAATTCGGGACCGCTGCACATATTTTACAATTGAATTGATTAAACAATTGAAACAGAGGTAAGCATTTTTTTTTGTTATTTTTTATAAACTACTAAATAATTTGATTACTTTTAGGCTACCGTATAACTTTAAAGTTTTAAAACAGATTGATGTTTTTTCCGTCACCAAGATATTGTGCGCGGTAAAAAAAAACATCACAGAAATTTTAGAGTTCCTGGAATGTAAAAATATCGCCGAAATTGAACGCCAATATAATAACATTAACTTAATCAAATGGGAAAACATCAGCGATACACCAAAATTTTGGTTTGAGGTGCTCAATTATAAAGATTCTGGTGGAAATCGAAGATTTTTCGAGCTGGCAACTGTGGCCATAAATATATTATGTTTGCCCTGGCCAAACGCGGAGATCGAAAGGGTTTTTAGCCAGGTTAATCTCATTGAATCCAAATTAACAAATTCATTAGGCCTCAACACGATTAACAGCATTCTAAGCATAAGGTAAAGTGTTATTTTCAAGCAAAAGATATACTGTATTTATTTTCTATTTTAATATACATATACGGATTGCGAAGGCTTGAAAAAAGCTGCGTCGACTATGAAGTGCCTACACAATATCTGCGCATGATAGGCACCAATAAGTCATACGCAAATGAGGACCAAAAAGATATTGATAACATTATGGATATATTTTAAGCAAAAATTAATTAATAAATTGTTTTTTATTTGACATTTTTCGTATTTTTAATACATTTTTTTAGCTTTTTATGGATTTTTTTAAATTTTTTAGCTTTTTTCTGAATTCGTCCCGTCAAAAAACAGCTTTTTTTGCTGGGCAAAAGATGGCAGCACTGGCGAGGGTGCAGTCGAGAGGCGTTACAAACAACCATGGAGTGAGCCTCGGTGTGAATCCTGCATAAAAGGTGGGGCAAAACACAGGATGCACTGGATCTTGTCGCTGCAGGGCGGCAGCGGCGCAAACAATTGATGGAGATGACGGAGCGGTAGGCGTGGATGCTTCGACGTATGACGGCGAGACGCGACGTGGGAGCCCCGATGGCAGCCTACCGGCTGCTTAGAAGCAACTCTGGAGTACTGCAATCCTGGTGAGAGGCCACTGGCCTGCCGGGCCAGGTGGCACTCGCAAATAAACAAAGAGGGAGAGTTGGCTTGGTGTTTTTTGGGGGGCGGTTGGCGGCTCGAATAGAGTAGAGTAAAGTAGTATGGGCTGCCAAAACCAACCGACCCCCCGCACCCCCTCGAGCACGGCAATCATGGATCCGATTCCCGTGAACCCACACTGTCATTTTTCCCTTGTCTAAATTGTTTGTTTTTTGTTTTTGATACATGACAAGGTTTTATAAGCGGTGTTGGCGTCAATGAATGTTCTTTGTAAATTCTTGACGAGGCCTTATGGTAAATCACGACCTTTATTCCAAATGTATGGGAACCCGCATGCTGTCAGTTCGCCGCAGGCCATATAGTGGTGGGTACGTAGAAGCCGCCTAGGTGCAGGACCTAGGGGCGCCCTCTCTGGCCTGTCGCGTTACGGGTGGTAGGACCCAAGGGATGCTAAATACGCACGGGCTAGTGCGAGACAACCAAGTTTGGAGATGAAAGCCATTAGAAAACCCCCAAATAAATGAGAATTCTTCATGTGTTGAGTTTTTGTAAGAAACTGAATTTATTCCATTCAAACCCTAGCTTATATAGCTAACATGAGAATGTACATTGTAGATCTTAGTTCTAGACCCACGCATCGGACAGTTCCCGATCGTGGGAAGTATTTGAGATAAGGGTGCACACAGGCAACCCGATAGCGCATATCTTGAACAAACCCAGACCGCTCACAGGAGGTCATATTTCGGGTTACTTGTTACATAGGCTCAAGTGGCGGTTTCTTATAGCTATGCATACATGTGCTAGACCGTGCACTGCGGCAGAGATTTATTTAATGCTTAACAGATGCGTTCTTATCTAAAACCGTGTTCATGTTTGAACATTCTGCCAAGGGCCAGCAAGGTGTGGGTGTACAGTTAAATTAGTTGCAATAAAACATAAGTGGACTGTATTTTTTTTTTGTTTGATTCGATATAATTCATTTTGCAACTAATATTTTGCAACGGCCTCTGTATCATGGCTTAATATACAATGACATTTTCATTTCTTTTAATTTCATTTTAATTATTAAATTTCACAAATACAATTCAATTAAAATTACAAAAATAATTTCATGTTCATGTGTGAACACATGTATCTACATGTTTCTGCCGATACGGTCAAAATGTTTTACTTTGCACTGGGAAATAAAATAAAAAACAAATTAAAAAAATAAATCCATAAATAAAAATTGATTTAAATGAAAAAATACGAGAATATCCTAATCCAATGAAATCAAGAAACACACTGCCAATCTGGCTCTGAGCAGCTTGCTTTTATACGATTTAGTTTGAAATAAAACTCAAGGGCTTCTACGATTTTCTGAAAAAAAAAAAATGGACAATAGGCTGGCAGGGGGTCACACTGATTTACCGATATGTAATTTAACATTAAGATAAATAGTATGTATATGTTGTGGCGAATTTTTGTCAAATTTTTGAAACACAATTCGCTTTACATAATAACAAAGATTAACAAAAAAGTAAATAATAAAATGTATTTACACTCTGCCTTTTCTCTCTCAGCAATTGATGAATTTGTACTACAACAAGAAAGGAAGCTAACTTCGGCACGCCGAAGTTTGTATACCCTTGCAGATTGGTTTTGATGTTCATAGTATAGATTTAAATGCTGAAAACACTCACAAAAAAGAGTTTCATTAAATTTTACCTATACTTATTATGTTTACAGTTTGACAGTAACAGTTTTACATTCCCAGGTTTACATATTTTATACATTTACCGATCGCTTCTATGGCAGCTATATGATATAGTTGCCCGATTTTTATGAAATTTATACCAAAATTCTAGAATAATAAAAAAAGCTTATATATCAGAGTAGATAAACATACGTTGAAAAACAACGAAGCTATAATTGTTTTCCTATTTATTTCTCGATCGTTCCTATGGCAGCTATATCATATAGTCGTCCGATTTTCATAAAATTTTTACCAAAATTCAAAAATAATATAAAACGGCCATATCTAAAAACGGCAAAAAAAAAAAATATTGAAAAGCAGCAAAGTTATAATGTTTTTTCTAAAAATTTATCGAACATTTGTATGGCAGCTATATGATATATTCGTCCGAT
The DNA here is from genome assembly GCF_030179895.1 of Drosophila kikkawai. Taxonomy (NCBI): domain Eukaryota; kingdom Metazoa; phylum Arthropoda; class Insecta; order Diptera; family Drosophilidae; genus Drosophila; species Drosophila kikkawai. The sequence goes on along the minus strand of NW_027222473.1, from coordinate 35,278 downwards.
CCGGCGCGTTCCGACATATATAGCAGTGAGAGTATATAGAAGACTATATGCAAAGTTTCATTCAGATAGCTTTAAAACAGACGGACAGACGGACAGACGGACAGACGGACATGGCTAGATCGACTCGGCTGTTGATGCTGATCAAGAATATATATACTTTATAGGGTCGGAAACGTCTCCTTCACTGCGTTGCAAACTTCTGACTGAAATTATAATACCCTGCAAGGGTATAAAAATGTCAAGATTGAAGCCATGTTTTTGCTTAGAAAACTGCAAAGGATCTATCTACACACTTACCTAAGCGATCTACATATATAATTTGTAATGTATTTAAAACAATAAATTAGGATTACTTTGAAGCATAAGTTGCTAAAGTAACAGGAAAAATAAAAGTGCAATATTTATTATTCTTAAAGAATTTTCTTTCCTTAACCTTGCCCTTTGTGTATTTAACAACTATTTGTCTTTTCCTTAGATAAGATAATTCTACTAATTTGTTTACTTTGCTGTCCCATCAATAAACCAGCGGACACGCGCTGCAATCGCCGTTGGGATTGAGTGTCATTTCACAATGAACAATGATGATTAAGTGTGTGGCCGGCGGCAATAAGCGAAATCAAATTGCAGGGTCCGGTTGATTTATTTAGGGTCCATCCAATATCAATTAGCGCTATCAGCAGAGCAATTGGTCAGTTGACGCTGGCAGTTATCAGTGATTTCTAAATACTATTCGGCTATAAATTCTTTTCTTCGAGGAATCACACTGACCAACAAGGGCAATAAAGAGTGCTATTTTTCAGAGCTTATACCTCGGTTGCTGCACTCTATTTTATATTCGCGACATTTTTTTAGATTTCACCATTTTTGAAACAAGTTCTCCATTTTCTTAAAGCTTAAGGTATGTAGAATAAGAAAATTAATGTTTTGTGACCTGTGAGTAGATGTTGTATTTGTAGTTTATGTTTAAAACTATCAATGTTTTTAGCCCCCTTTTTAAAAGCATGTTTCAGCTTCTGTAGACTAAATCTTTGTAAAGCTCGTCCCGGCCCGCAAAAACTGTATAACTGTGCTAAACTATGGTTCGTCTAGTGTGTAAATTACGTGCCCCTGCTAAAGTTTATGATATTTTCAGCAAACATTACTTAAGAAATTTTCGCTTGAACCATACTCGCAAAAACTCTTGGTCTAACACAATGAAGGATCTTTTGCACTTATTGTTGGTATCGTCGGATCCACTAATAACAAGTTTAAACAAAAGTGCGGCTAATAGTTCGAGAAAAGCAGTTTCATTTGACATTAAAGGTCAAAATCTACTTGTAGACTACATATGCAAGAATAAAATTCCGATTTAGACTCGGAAAATTGAAATATATTTGTTTGTGGCTTTTTTTTAAATAACATCTTTAAAAACAAAATACAAACTCATTCAATATAAAAAAAAAAAATTATTAAAATTAAAAAAAAAAATTAAAAGTTAAAAAAAAATTAAAATAAAAAATAAAAAATTAAATTAAATTAAAGGTGTAAAGTTTAATTTCTTTTTAGGTAAAGATTTGATAAAAATTTCAAACTTGGTAAATTTATCGTTACTTTTTATGAAATTCCATTTCTGCCGCCAGAACAGCCAAATCGGCCACTGTGCAGTGGCCAGCGAGAGCCAGCTTCGACGCGCGAGGCCAACAGTGGCGGCGATCAGGAGCGCCGGATTCCAGCCACCGGCTGACGACAATTTAGGAGGAGATCAATCAGGCGATCTCGGAGCGAGTGTGCCCGGCCCAGGACCAGCGGCGGAGCACTTGGAGACATCGCGCGTGTGTGTGTGCGTGGAGTTTGAGACGGGTGAGTGGTAAGGGTGAACCGCATTCTGGCCAGCGAGAATACGTGCAATGAAAATCTCTCAAAGGCCTCGATGCGGTTTCACTAGAGTAGGATAGAAAAATCAAATAACTAACACTGCGAAGAATTTTTATAAATTAAGCCCAGAAATAAAAGAATGAGAAAATAATAAAACCAAAGCGCAGAACAAATGTAAATAAATAGAAATTAAACCCTTCGCTGAAATCTGAATTTAATAACAAAGTTATATATATATATATTTCGCTTGAAACTAAAAACTCCCCTCGCTGTCGCCATGTTATTTTCCTTGACCTACGCCAACTTTTGTCAAACGAGACATGTAGAGGAAGAAGGGTGGACCCGAATTTCAATAAAACTTCATTGAAATTTATAAATTAAAAATATTTCGCTCAGCCCCGATCGTCTTGGGATAAAAATCAGTTGGGAATTTATAATGAAATATTTTATTACAACGTCGAAGTCCGGCGAAAAGGGTGGACCTTATCTTCGCGGCAAATGTATTACAGCAAATTAAATTAAATATTTCTCCGGTTATTTAGCGCTGTGCTGTGGCCACGCGTTTGCGAGGAGAGGATTTCAGGCATAGTTTTGCGGGGAAACAGGCGAGTCTTCCGCTTACACTGGGAGAAATTAATAAATTCGAGAAAACCCTCTTAAATACAATTGTCGACCCAAATTTAAATATTTGCTCGTAGGGGACGACCCCAAATCATGTTGGCCATGACTCACGGAATATATTACCACAAAAATGCCTAGTTTCTAAGCCATAACTTCTGCCCTAGGAAGCGGTGCTCCCCATAATCGACCCCTCTCTCGGTCTCCCCATAGCGTCTGCTATGGGCCCGACCCAAAGCGCGCATCCGCCGATTATTTTGCTCTATTGCAACGACCGGACAAGCCATTTCTCTGGCTTCGTATCCCGGTGGCTGACAACCAACACCTCACGTCAGCTCACCGCGCGTCAAAACGCTTTGTCCCATAACTTTATAAATTTTTCTGATAAAGAGGACCTGGACGAGACTGAGACCTACCCCAGCCTTAGAACTTCCTTACAATTTATTAAATTTGTGAATTTATATATATTTATGTACATGGGTGTGGTTATCAATTATTTTTCGGTGCGGCGGGGTGTATTCGTCTCTATATTTTTAAAAATTGTAGCTTTAGAGAGACGCCATTGTAAATAGCGTCAAAAATGTATTGTCTTTCTATAAATTAGATATTAAGAATCTTATTGGAATCGGGACAGACAATGCCAATGTCATGACAGGCAAAAACCATAGTGTTTTCACGGAGTTAAAAAAGAAAACTCCAACGCTAATTTTGATAAGATGTGTGTGCCATTCTGTACAGTTGGCTATAAGCCAAGTATGTAAACATCACCTCCCAGAGAATTTGGAATTTTTAATCTATGAAACGTATAACTGGTTTGCAAAAAGTTCATGCCGTCAAATAGAATATCAAAAAATTTATAAATGTTTAAACGATGATGAGGTATTTCAAACTGTTACAGACATTTGAATTTGTGTATTAACATTTATGTATTGTTTTTTAAGTGTCCGTGGGTATTTCGCTTACTAACTTTATTGTGCCAATTATGTACTATTTGTTATGTGTGAATTGTCCTGCATGTTGTTTTAACAAAGAGAATAATTTTTTCAATAACATTTTTATTGTTTAAATTATAAGTATGTAAGTAAGTATGTAACTACTATAATTATGTAAATTTTTTCTAAAAGGTTCCTTTGAAAATACCCAGAGTCAGCGACACGAGATGGTTGTCGATAGAATTGGCAGTATCGAGAATATTGGATCAGTGGGAAGAGCTGAAAATTCACTTTGGCTTAGCTGCAACTAACGAAAAATGCTTAAAAGCGCAAATGCTGCACCAGCAATTCAGCGATGATGTCTCTACTTGATATTTTTAAAGCCCATTCTTTCCGACTTACAAAAGGTGAACAAATCATATCAAAGCAAAAACGCCAACGCAACAGAATTGCTAAATGATTTGGAGTTTGCTATAAATTCCCTAAAGAAGGGAGTTACACCACAAGGTGTTGAATTTGATATATTTGAAATTGACGATATTGAGAGGTATGCGGATACAACTTTGCAGAAGGGCTACGATTTCGAAAAAAAGATAAAGTACCTAAATATAAATCGAAATAAAGAAAAAGAAATTCGGGACCGCTGCACATATTTTACAATTGAATTGATTAAACAATTGAAACAGAGGTAAGCATTTTTTTTTGTTATTTTTTATAAACTACTAAATAATTTGATTACTTTTAGGCTACCGTATAACTTTAAAGTTTTAAAACAGATTGATGTTTTTTCCGTCACCAAGATATTGTGCGCGGTAAAAAAAAAACATCACAGAAATTTTAGAGTTCCTGGAATGTAAAAATATCGCCGAAATTGAACGCCAATATAATAACATTAACTTAATCAAATGGGAAAACATCAGCGATACACCAAAATTTTGGTTTGAGGTGCTCAATTATAAAGATTCTGGTGGAAATCGAAGATTTTTCGAGCTGGCAACTGTGGCCATAAATATATTATGTTTGCCCTGGCCAAACGCGGAGATCGAAAGGGTTTTTAGCCAGGTTAATCTCATTGAATCCAAATTAACAAATTCATTAGGCCTCAACACGATTAACAGCATTCTAAGCATAAGGTAAAGTGTTATTTTCAAGCAAAAGATATACTGTATTTATTTTCTATTTTAATATACATATACGGATTGCGAAGGCTTGAAAAAAGCTGCGTCGACTATGAAGTGCCTACACAATATCTGCGCATGATAGGCACCAATAAGTCATACGCAAATGAGGACCAAAAAGATATTGATAACATTATGGATATATTTTAAGCAAAAATTAATTAATAAATTGTTTTTTATTTGACATTTTTCGTATTTTTAATACATTTTTTTAGCTTTTTTATGGATTTTTTTTAATTTTTTAGCTTTTTTCTGAATTCGTCCCGTCAAAAACAGCTTTTTTTGCTGGGCAAAAGATGGCAGCACTGGCGAGGGTGCAGTCGAGAGGCGTTACAAACAACCATGGAGTGAGCCTCGGTGTGAATCCTGCATAAAAGGTGGGGCAAAACACAGGATGCACTGGATCTTGTCGCTGCAGGGCGGCAGCGGCGCAAACAATTGATGGAGATGACGGAGCGGTAGGCGTGGATGCTTCGACGTATGACGGCGAGACGCGACGTGGGAGCCCCGATGGCAGCCTACCGGCTGCTTAGAAGCAACTCTGGAGTACTGCAATCCTGGTGAGAGGCCACTGGCCTGCCGGGCCAGGTGGCACTCGCAAATAAACAAAGAGGGAGAGTTGGCTTGGTGTTTTTTGGGGGGCGGTTGGCGGCTCGAATAGAGTAGAGTAAAGTAGTATGGGCTGCCAAAACCAACCGACCCCCCGCACCCCCTCGAGCACGGCAATCATGGATCCGATTCCCGTGAACCCACACTGTCATTTTTCCCTTGTCTAAATTGTTTGTTTTTTGTTTTTGATACATGACAAGGTTTTATAAGCGGTGTTGGCGTCAATGAATGTTCTTTGTAAATTCTTGACGAGGCCTTATGGTAAATCACGACCTTTATTCCAAATGTATGGGAACCCGCATGCTGTCAGTTCGCCGCAGGCCATATAGTGGTGGGTACGTAGAAGCCGCCTAGGTGCAGGACCTAGGGGCGCCCTCTCTGGCCTGTCGCGTTACGGGTGGTAGGACCCAAGGGATGCTAAATACGCACGGGCTAGTGCGAGACAACCAAGTTTGGAGATGAAAGCCATTAGAAAACCCCCAAATAAATGAGAATTCTTCATGTGTTGAGTTTTTGTAAGAAACTGAATTTATTCCATTCAAACCCTAGCTTATATAGCTAACATGAGAATGTACATTGTAGATCTTAGTTCTAGACCCACGCATCGGACAGTTCCCGATCGTGGGAAGTATTTGAGATAAGGGTGCACACAGGCAACCCGATAGCGCATATCTTGAACAAACCCAGACCGCTCACAGGAGGTCATATTTCGGGTTACTTGTTACATAGGCTCAAGTGGCGGTTTCTTATAGCTATGCATACATGTGCTAGACCGTGCACTGCGGCAGAGATTTATTTAATGCTTAACAGATGCGTTCTTATCTAAAACCGTGTTCATGTTTGAACATTCTGCCAAGGGCCAGCAAGGTGTGGGTGTACAGTTAAATTAGTTGCAATAAAACATAAGTGGACTGTATTTTTTTTTTGTTTGATTCGATATAATTCATTTTGCAACTAATATTTTGCAACGGCCTCTGTATCATGGCTTAATATACAATGACATTTTCATTTCTTTTAATTTCATTTTAATTATTAAATTTCACAAATACAATTCAATTAAAATTACAAAAATAATTTCATGTTCATGTGTGAACACATGTATCTACATGTTTCTGCCGATACGGTCAAAATGTTTTACTTTGCACTGGGAAATAAAATAAAAAACAAATTAAAAAAATAAATCCATAAATAAAAATTGATTTAAATGAAAAAATACGAGAATATCCTAATCCAATGAAATCAAGAAACACACTGCCAATCTGGCTCTGAGCAGCTTGCTTTTATACGATTTAGTTTGAAATAAAACTCAAGGGCTTCTACGATTTTCTGAAAAAAAAAAAATGGACAATAGGCTGGCAGGGGGTCACACTGATTTACCGATATGTAATTTAACATTAAGATAAATAGTATGTATATGTTGTGGCGAATTTTTGTCAAATTTTTGAAACACAATTCGCTTTACATAATAACAAAGATTAACAAAAAAGTAAATAATAAAATGTATTTACACTCTGCCTTTTCTCTCTCAGCAATTGATGAATTTGTACTACAACAAGAAAGGAAGCTAACTTCGGCACGCCGAAGTTTGTATACCCTTGCAGATTGGTTTTGATGTTCATAGTATAGATTTAAATGCTGAAAACACTCACAAAAAAGAGTTTCATTAAATTTTACCTATACTTATTATGTTTACAGTTTGACAGTAACAGTTTTACATTCCCAGGTTTACATATTTTATACATTTACCGATCGCTTCTATGGCAGCTATATGATATAGTTGCCCGATTTTTATGAAATTTATACCAAAATTCTAGAATAATAAAAAAAGCTTATATATCAGAGTAGATAAACATACGTTGAAAAACAACGAAGCTATAATTGTTTTCCTATTTATTTCTCGATCGTTCCTATGGCAGCTATATCATATAGTCGTCCGATTTTCATAAAATTTTTACCAAAATTCAAAAATAATATAAAACGGCCATATCTAAAAACGGCCAAAAAAAAAAAATATTGAAAAACAGCAAAGTTATAATGTTTTTTCTAAAAATTTATCGAACATTTGTATGGCAGCTATATGATATAGTCGTCCGATCCGGCGCGTTCCGACATATATAGCAGTGAGAGTATATAGAAGACTATATGCAAAGTTTCATTCAGATAGCTTTAAAACTGAGGGACTAGTTTGCGTAGAAACGGACAGACGGACAGACGGACATGGCTAGATCGACTCGGCTGTTGATGCTGATCAAGAATATATATACTTTATAGGGTCGGAAACGTCTCCTTCACTGCGTTGCAAACTTCTGACTGAAATTATAATACCCTGCAAGGGTATAAAAATGTCAAGATTGAAGCCATGTTTTTGCTTAGAAAACTGCAAAGGATCTATCTACACACTTACCTAAGCGATCTACATATATAATTTGTAATGTATTTAAAACAATAAATTAGGATTACTTTGAAGCATAAGTTCCTAAAGTAACAGGAAAAATAAAAGTGCAATATTTATTATTCTTAAAGAATTTTCTTTCCTTAACCTTGCCCTTTGTGTATTTAACAACTATTTGTCTTTTCCTTAGATAAGATAATTCTACTAATTTGTTTACTTTGCTGTCCCATCAATAAACCAGCGGACACGCGCTGCAATCGCCGTTGGGATTGAGTGTCATTTCACAATGAACAATGATGATTAAGTGTGTGGCCGGCGGCAATAAGCGAAATCAAATTGCAGGGTCCGGTTGATTTATTTAGGGTCCATCCAATATCAATTAGCGCTATCAGCAGAGCAATTGGTCAGTTGACGCTGGCAGTTATCAGTGATTTCTAAATACTATTCGGCTATAAATTCTTTTCTTCGAGGAATCACACTGACCAACAAGGGCAATAAAGAGTGCTATTTTTCAGAGCTTATACCTCGGTTGCTGCACTCTATTTTATATTCGCGACATTTTTTTAGATTTCACCATTTTTGAAACAAGTTCTCCATTTTCTTAAAGCTTAAGGTATGTAGAATAAGAAAATTAATGTTTTGTGACCTGTGAGTAGATGTTGTATTTGTAGTTTATGTTTAAAACTATCAATGTTTTTAGCCCCCTTTTTAAAAGCATGTTTCAGCTTCTGTAGACTAAATCTTTGTAAAGCTCGTCCCGGCCCGCAAAAACTGTATAACTGTGCTAAACTATGGTTCGTCTAGTGTGTAAATTACGTGCCCCTGCTAAAGTTTATGATATTTTCAGCAAACATTACTTAAGAAATTTTCGCTTGAACCATACTCGCAAAAACTCTTGGTCTAACACAATGAAGGATCTTTTGCACTTATTGTTGGTATCGTCGGATCCACTAATAACAAGTTTTAAACAAAAGTGCGGCTAATAGTTCGAGAAAAGCAGTTTCATTTGACATTAAAGGTCAAAATCTACTTGTAGACTACATATGCAAGAATAAAATTCCGATTTAGACTCGGAAAATTGAAATATATTTGTTTGTGGCTTTTTTTTAAATAACATCTTTAAAAACAAAATACAAACTCATTCAATATAAAAAAAAAAAATTAAAAATTAAAAAAAAAAAATTAAAAGTTAAAAAAAAAATTAAAATAAAAAATAAAAAATTAAATTAAATTAAAGGTGTAAAGTTTAATTTCTTTTTAGGTAAAGATTTGATAAAAATTTCAAATTGGTAAATTTATCGTTACTTTTTATGAAATTCCATTTCTGCCGCCAGAACAGCCAAATCGGCCACTGTGCAGTGGCCAGCGAGAGCCAGCTTCGACGCGCGAGGCCAACAGTGGCGGCGATCAGGAGCGCCGGATTCCAGCCACCGGCTGACGACAATTTAGGAGGAGATCAATCAGGCGATCTCGGAGCGAGTGTGCCCGGCCCAGGACCAGCGGCGGAGCACTTGGAGACATCGCGCGTGTGTGTGTGCGTGGAGTTTGAGACGGGTGAGTGGTAAGGGTGAACCGCATTCTGGCCAGCGAGAATACGTGCAATGAAAATCTCTCAAAGGCCTCGATGCGGTTTCACTAGAGTAGGATAGAAAAATTAAATAACTAACACTGCGAAGAATTTTTATAAATTAAGCCCAGAAATAAAAGAATGAGAAAATAATAAAACCAAAGCGCAGAACAAATGTAAATAAATAGAAATTAAACCCTTCGCTGAAATCTGAATTAAATAACAAAGTTATATATATATATATTTCGCTTGAAACTAAAAACTCCCCTCGCTGTCGCCATGTTATTTTCCTTGGTGGACCCGAATTTCAATAAAACTTCATTGAAATTTATAAATTAAAAATATTTCGCTCAGCCCCGATCGTCTTGGGATAAAAATCAGTTGGGAATTTATAATGAAATATTTTATTACAACGTCGAAGTCCGGCGAAAAGGGTGGACCTTATCTTCGCGGCAAATGTATTACAGCAAATTAAATTAAATATTTCTCCGGTTATTTAGCGCTGTGCTGTGGCCACGCGTTTGCGAGGAGAGGATTTCAGGCATAGTTTTGCGGGGAAACAGGCGAGTCTTCCGCTTACACTGGGAGAAATTAATAAATTCGAGAAAACCCTCTTAAATACAATTGTCGACCCAAATTTAAATATTTACTCGTAGGGGACGACCCCAAATCACGTTGGCCATGACTCACGGAATATATTACCACAAAAATGCCTAGTTTCTAAGCCATAACTTCTGCCCTAGGAAGCGGTGCACCCCTCTCTCGGTCTCCCCGTAGTGTCTGCTATGAGCCCGACCCAAAGAGCGCTTCCACCGATTATTTCGCTCTATTGCAAAGACCGGACAAGCTATTTCTCTGGCCTCGTATCCCGGTGGCTGACAACCAACACCTCACGTCAGCTCACCGCACGTCAAAACGCTTTGTCCCATATCTTTATAAATTTTTCTGATAAAGAGGACCTGGACGAGACTGAGACCTACCCCAGCCTTAGAACTTCCTTACAATTTATTAAATTTGTGAATTTATATATATTTATGTACATGGGTGTGGTTATCAATTATTTTTCGGTGCGGCGGGGTGTATTCGTCTCTATATTTTTAAAAATTGTAGCTTTAGAGAGACGCCATTGTAAATAGCGTCAAAAATGTATTGTCTTTCTATAAATTAGATATTAAGAATCTTATTGGAATCGGGACAGACAATGCCAATGTCATGACAGGCAAAAACCATAGTGTTTTCACGGAGTTAAAAAAGAAAACTCCAACGCTAATTTTGATAAGATGTGTGTGCCATTCTGTACAGTTGGCTATAAGCCAAGTATGTAAACATCACCTCCCAGAGAATTTGGAATTTTTAATCTATGAAACGTATAACTGGTTTGCAAAAAGTTCATGCCGTCAAATAGAATATCAAAAAATTTATAAATGTTTAAACGATGATGAGGTATTTCAAACTGTTACAGACATTTGAATTTGTGTATTAACATTTATGTATTGTTTTTTAAGTGTCCGTGGGTATTTCGCTTACTAACTTTATTGTGCCAATTATGTACTATTTGTTATGTGTGAATTGTCCTGCATGTTGTTTTAACAAAGAGAATAATTTTTTCAATAACATTTTTATTGTTTAAATTATAAGTATGTAAGTAAGTATGTAACTACTATAATTATGTAAATTTTTTCTAAAAGGTTCCTTTGAAAATACCCAGAGTCAGCGACACGAGATGGTTGTCGATAGAATTGGCAGTATCGAGAATATTGGATCAGTGGGAAGAGCTGAAAATTCACTTTGGCTTAGCTGCAACTAACGAAAAATGCTTAAAAGCGCAAATGCTGCACCAGCAATTCAGCGATGATGTCTCTACTTGATATTTTTAAAGCCCATTCTTTCCGACTTACAAAAGGTGAACAAATCATATCAAAGCAAAAACGCCAACGCAACAGAATTGCTAAATGATTTGGAGTTTGCTATAAATTCCCTAAAGAAGGGAGTTACACCACAAGGTGTTGAATTTGATATATTTGAAATTGACGATATTGAGAGGTATGCGGATACAACTTTGCAGAAGGGCTACGATTTCGAAAAAAAGATAAAGTACCTAAATATAAATCGAAATAAAGAAAAAGAAATTCGGGACCGCTGCACATATTTTACAATTGAATTGATTAAACAATTGAAACAGAGGTAAGCATTTTTTTTTGTTATTTTTTATAAACTACTAAATAATTTGATTACTTTTAGGCTACCGTATAACTTTAAAGTTTTAAAACAGATTGATGTTTTTTCCGTCACCAAGATATTGTGCGCGGTAAAAAAAAACATCACAGAAATTTTAGAGTTCCTGGAATGTAAAAATATCGCCGAAATTGAACGCCAATATAATAACATTAACTTAATCAAATGGGAAAACATCAGCGATACACCAAAATTTTGGTTTGAGGTGCTCAATTATAAAGATTCTGGTGGAAATCGAAGATTTTTCGAGCTGGCAACTGTGGCCATAAATATATTATGTTTGCCCTGGCCAAACGCGGAGATCGAAAGGGTTTTTAGCCAGGTTAATCTCATTGAATCCAAATTAACAAATTCATTAGGCCTCAACACGATTAACAGCATTCTAAGCATAAGGTAAAGTGTTATTTTCAAGCAAAAGATATACTGTATTTATTTTCTATTTTAATATACATATACGGATTGCGAAGGCTTGAAAAAAGCTGCGTCGACTATGAAGTGCCTACACAATATCTGCGCATGATAGGCACCAATAAGTCATACGCAAATGAGGACCAAAAAAGATATTGATAACATTATGGATATATTTTAAGCAAAAATTAATTAATAAATTGTTTTTTATTGACATTTTTCGTATTTTTAATACATTTTTTTAGCTTTTTTATGGATTTTTTTTAATTTTTTAGCTTTTTTCTGAATTCGTCCCGTCAAAAACAGCTTTTTTTGCTGGGCAAAAGATGGCAGCACTGGCGAGGGTGCAGTCGAGAGGCGTTACAAACAACCATGGAGTGAGCCTCGGTGTGAATCCTGCATAAAAGGTGGGGCAAAACACAGGATGCACTGGATCTTGTCGCTGCAGGGCGGCAGCGGCGCAAACAATTGATGGAGATGACGGAGCGGTAGGCGTGGATGCTTCGACGTATGACGGCGAGACGCGACGTGGGAGCCCCGATGGCAGCCTACCGGCTGCTTAGAAGCAACTCTGGAGTACTGCAATCCTGGTGAGAGGCCACTGGCCTGCCGGGCCAGGTGGCACTCGCAAATAAACAAAGAGGGAGAGTTGGCTTGGTGTTTTTTGGGGGCGGTTGGCGGCTCGAATAGAGTAGAGTAAAGTAGTATGGGCTGCCAAAACCAACCGACCCCCCGCACCCCCTCGAGCACGGCAATCATGGATCCGATTCCCGTGAACCCACACTGTCATTTTTCCCTTGTCTAAATTGTTTGTTTTTTGTTTTTGATACATGACAAGGTTTTATAAGCGGTGTTGGCGTCAATGAATGTTCTTTGTAAATTCTTGACGAGGCCTTATGGTAAATCACGACCTTTATTCCAAATGTATGGGAACCCGCATGCTGTCAGTTCGCCGCAGGCCATATAGTGGTGGGTACGTAGAAGCCGCCTAGGTGCAGGACCTAGGGGCGCCCTCTCTGGCCTGTCGCGTTACGGGTGGTAGGACCCAAGGGATGCTAAATACGCACGGGCTAGTGCGAGACAACCAAGTTTGGAGATGAAAGCCATTAGAAAACCCCCAAATAAATGAGAATTCTTCATGTGTTGAGTTTTTGTAAGAAACTGAATTTATTCCATTCAAACCCTAGCTTATATAGCTAACATGAGAATGTACATTGTAGATCTTAGTTCTAGACCCACGCATCGGACAGTTCCCGATCGTGGGAAGTATTTGAGATAAGGGTGCACACAGGCAACCCGATAGCGCATATCTTGAACAAACCCAGACCGCTCACAGGAGGTCATATTTCGGGTTACTTGTTACATAGGCTCAAGTGGCGGTTTCTTATAGCTATGCATACATGTGCTAGACCGTGCACTGCGGCAGAGATTTATTTAATGCTTAACAGATGCGTTCTTATCTAAAACCGTGTTCATGTTTGAACATTCTGCCAAGGGCCAGCAAGGTGTGGGTGTACAGTTAAATTAGTTGCAATAAAACATAAGTGGACTGTATTTTTTTTTTGTTTGATTCGATATAATTCATTTTGCAACTAATATTTTGCAACGGCCTCTGTATCATGGCTTAATATACAATGACATTTTCATTTCTTTTAATTTCATTTTAATTATTAAATTTCACAAATACAATTCAATTAAAATTACAAAAATAATTTCATGTTCATGTGTGAACACATGTATCTACATGTTTCTGCCGATACGGTCAAAATGTTTTACTTTGCACTGGGAAATAAAATAAAAAACAATTAAAAAAATAAATCCATAAATAAAAATTGATTTAAATGAAAAAATACGAGAATATCCTAATCCAATGAAATCAAGAAACACACTGCCAATCTGGCTCTGAGCAGCTTGCTTTTATACGATTTAGTTTGAAATAAAACTCAAGGGCTTCTACGATTTTCTGAAAAAAAAAAATGGACAATAGGCTGGCAGGGGGTCACACTGATTTACCGATATGTAATTTAACATTAAGATAAATAGTATGTATATGTTGTGGCGAATTTTTGTCAAATTTTTGAAACACAATTCGCTTTACATAATAACAAAGATTAACAAAAAAGTAAATAATAAAATGTATTTACACTCTGCCTTTTCTCTCTCAGCAATTGATGAATTTGTACTACAACAAGAAAGGAAGCTAACTTCGGCACGCCGAAGTTTGTATACCCTTGCAGATTGGTTTTGATGTTCATAGTATAGATTTAAATGCTGAAAACACTCACAAAAAAGAGTTTCATTAAATTTTACCTATACTTATTATGTTTACAGTTTGACAGTAACAGTTTTACATTCCCAGGTTTACATATTTTATACATTTACCGATCGCTTCTATGGCAGCTATATGATATAGTTGCCCGATTTTTATGAAATTTATACCAAAATTCTAGAATAATAAAAAAAGCTTATATATCAGAGTAGATAAACATACGTTGAAAAACAACGAAGCTATAATTGTTTTCCTATTTATTTCTCGATCGTTCCTATGGCAGCTATATCATATAGTCGTCCGATTTTCATAAAATTTTTACCAAAATTCAAAAATAATATAAAACGGCCATATCTAAAAACGGCCAAAAAAAAAAAAATATTGAAAAAACAGCAAAGTTATAATGTTTTTTCTAAAAATTTATCGAACATTTGTATGGCAGCTATATGATATAGTCGTCCGATCCGGCGCGTTCCGACATATATAGCAGTGAGAGTATATAGAAGACTATATGCAAAGTTTCATTCAGATAGCTTTAAAACTGAGGGACTAGTTTGCGTAGAAACGGACAGACGGACAGACGGACAGACGGACATGGCTAGATCGACTCGGCTGTTGATGCTGATCAAGAATATATATACTTTATAGGGTCGGAAACGTCTCCTTCACTGCGTTGCAAACTTCTGACTGAAATTATAATACCCTGCAAGGGTATAAAAATGTCAAGATTGAAGCCATGTTTTTGCTTAGAAAACTGCAAAGGATCTATCTACACACTTACCTAAGCGATCTACATATATAATTTGTAATGTATTTAAAACAATAAATTAGGATTACTTTGAAGCATAAGTTGCTAAAGTAACAGGAAAAATAAAAGTGCAATATTTATTATTCTTAAAGAATTTTCTTTCCTTAACCTTGCCCTTTGTGTATTTAACAACTATTTGTCTTTTCCTTAGATAAGATAATTCTACTAATTTGTTTACTTTGCTGTCCCATCAATAAACCAGCGGACACGCGCTGCAATCGCCGTTGGGATTGAGTGTCATTTCACAATGAACAATGATGATTAAGTGTGTGGCCGGCGGCAATAAGCGAAATCAAATTGCAGGGTCCGGTTGATTTATTTAGGGTCCATCCAATATCAATTAGCGCTATCAGCAGAGCAATTGGTCAGTTGACGCTGGCAGTTATCAGTGATTTCTAAATACTATTCGGCTATAAATTCTTTTCTTCGAGGAATCACACTGACCAACAAGGGCAATAAAGAGTGCTATTTTTCAGAGCTTATACCTCGGTTGCTGCACTCTATTTTATATTCGCGACATTTTTTTTAGATTTCACCATTTTTGAAACAAGTTCTCCATTTTCTTAAAGCTTAAGGTATGTAGAATAAGAAAATTAATGTTTTGTGACCTGTGAGTAGATGTTGTATTTGTAGTTTATGTTTAAAACTATCAATGTTTTTAGCCCCCTTTTTAAAAGCATGTTTCAGCTTCTGTAGACTAAATCTTTGTAAAGCTCGTCCCGGCCCGCAAAAACTGTATAACTGTGCTAAACTATGGTTCGTCTAGTGTGTAAATTACGTGCCCCTGCTAAAGTTTATGATATTTTCAGCAAACATTACTTAAGAAATTTTCGCTTGAACCATACTCGCAAAAACTCTTGGTCTAACACAATGAAGGATCTTTTGCACTTATTGTTGGTATCGTCGGATCCACTAATAACAAGTTTAAACAAAAGTGCGGCTAATAGTTCGAGAAAAGCAGTTTCATTTGACATTAAAGGTCAAAATCTACTTGTAGACTACATATGCAAGAATAAAATTCCGATTTAGACTCGGAAAATTGAAATATATTTGTTTGTGGCTTTTTTTTAAATAACATCTTTAAAAACAAAATACAAACTCATTCAATATAAAAAAAAAAATTAAAAATTAAAAAAAAAAATTAAAAGTTAAAAAAAAAATTAAAATAAAAAATAAAAAATTAAATTAAATTAAAGGTGTAAAGTTTAATTTCTTTTTAGGTAAAGATTTGATAAAAATTTCAAACTTGGTAAATTTATCGTTACTTTTTATGAAATTCCATTTCTGCCGCCAGAACAGCCAAATCGGCCACTGTGCAGTGGCCAGCGAGAGCCAGCTTCGACGCGCGAGGCCAACAGTGGCGGCGATCAGGAGCGCCGGATTCCAGCCACCGGCTGACGACAATTTAGGAGGAGATCAATCAGGCGATCTCGGAGCGAGTGTGCCCGGCCCAGGACCAGCGGCGGAGCACTTGGAGACATCGCGCGTGTGTGTGTGCGTGGAGTTTGAGACGGGTGAGTGGTAAGGGTGAACCGCATTCTGGCCAGCGAGAATACGTGCAATGAAAATCTCTCAAAGGCCTCGATGCGGTTTCACTAGAGTAGGATAGAAAAATTAAATAACTAACACTGCGAAGAATTTTTATAAATTAAGCCCAGAAATAAAAGAATGAGAAAATAATAAAACCAAAGCGCAGAACAAATGTAAATAAATAGAAATTAAACCCTTCGCTGAAATCTGAATTTAATAACAAAGTTATATATATATATATTTCGCTTGAAACTAAAAACTCCCCTCGCTGTCGCCATGTTATTTTCCTTGACCTACGCCAACTTTTGTCAAACGAGACATGTAGAGGAAGAAGGGTGGACCCGAATTTCAATAAAACTTCATTGAAATTTATAAATTAAAAATATTTCGCTCAGCCCCGATCGTCTTGGGATAAAAATCAGTTGGGAATTTATAATGAAATATTTTATTACAACGTCGAAGTCCGGCGAAAAGGGTGGACCTTATCTTCGCGGCAAATGTATTACAGCAAATTAAATTAAATATTTCTCCGGTTATTTAGCGCTGTGCTGTGGCCACGCGTTTGCGAGGAGAGGATTTCAGGCATAGTTTTGCGGGGAAACAGGCGAGTCTTCCGCTTACACTGGGAGAAATTAATAAATTCGAGAAAACCCTCTTAAATACAATTGTCGACCCAAATTTAAATATTTGCTCGTAGGGGACGACCCCAAATCATGTTGGCCATGACTCACGGAATATATTACCACAAAAATGCCTAGTTTCTAAGCCATAACTTCTGCCCTAGGAAGCGGTGCTCCCCATAATCGACCCCTCTCTCGGTCTCCCCATAGCGTCTGCTATGGGCCCGACCCAAAGCGCGCATCCGCCGATTATTTTGCTCTATTGCAACGACCGGACAAGCCATTTCTCTGGCTTCGTATCCCGGTGGCTGACAACCAACACCTCACGTCAGCTCACCGCGCGTCAAAACGCTTTGTCCCATAACTTTATAAATTTTTCTGATAAAGAGGACCTGGACGAGACTGAGACCTACCCCAGCCTTAGAACTTCCTTACAATTTATTAAATTTGTGAATTTATATATATTTATGTACATGGGTGTGGTTATCAATTATTTTTCGGTGCGGCGGGGTGTATTCGTCTCTATATTTTTAAAAATTGTAGCTTTAGAGAGTGGAAAAGCCGACGCCATTGTAAATAGCGTCAAAAATGTATTGTCTTTCTATAAATTAGATATTAAGAATCTTATTGGAATCGGGACAGACAATGCCAATGTCATGACAGGCAAAAACCATAGTGTTTTCACGGAGTTAAAAAAGAAAACTCCAACGCTAATTTTGATAAGATGTGTGTGCCATTCTGTACAGTTGGCTATAAGCCAAGTATGTAAACATCACCTCCCAGAGAATTTGGAATTTTTAATCTATGAAACGTATAACTGGTTTGCAAAAAGTTCATGCCGTCAAATAGAATATCAAAAAATTTATAAATGTTTAAACGATGATGAGGTATTTCAAACTGTTACAGACATTTGAATTTGTGTATTAACATTTATGTATTGTTTTTTAAGTGTCCGTGGGTATTTCGCTTACTAACTTTATTGTGCCAATTATGTACTATTTGTTATGTGTGAATTGTCCTGCATGTTGTTTTAACAAAGAGAATAATTTTTTCAATAACATTTTTATTGTTTAAATTATAAGTATGTAAGTAAGTATGTAACTACTATAATTATGTAAATTTTTTCTAAAAGGTTCCTTTGAAAATACCCAGAGTCAGCGACACGAGATGGTTGTCGATAGAATTGGCAGTATCGAGAATATTGGATCAGTGGGAAGAGCTGAAAATTCACTTTGGCTTAGCTGCAACTAACGAAAAATGCTTAAAAGCGCAAATGCTGCACCAGCAATTCAGCGATGATGTCTCTACTTGATATTTTTAAAGCCCATTCTTTCCGACTTACAAAAGGTGAACAAATCATATCAAAGCAAAAACGCCAACGCAACAGAATTGCTAAATGATTTGGAGTTTGCTATAAATTCCCTAAAGAAGGGAGTTACACCACAAGGTGTTGAATTTGATATATTTGAAATTGACGATATTGAGAGGTATGCGGATACAACTTTGCAGAAGGGCTACGATTTCGAAAAAAAGATAAAGTACCTAAATATAAATCGAAATAAAGAAAAAGAAATTCGGGACCGCTGCACATATTTTACAATTGAATTGATTAAACAATTGAAACAGAGGTAAGCATTTTTTTTTGTTATTTTTTATAAACTACTAAATAATTTGATTACTTTTAGGCTACCGTATAACTTTAAAGTTTTAAAACAGATTGATGTTGTTTCCGTCACCAAGATATTGTGCGCGGTAAAAAAAAACATCACAGAAATTTTAGAGTTCCTGGAATGTAAAATATCGCCGAAATTGAACGCCAATATAATAACATTAACTTAATCAAATGGGAAAACATCAGCGATACACCAAAATTTTGGTATGAGGTGCTCAATTATAAAGATTCTGGTGGAAATCGAAGATTTTTCGAGCTGGCAACTGTGGCCATAAATATATTATGTTTGCCCTGGCCAAACGCGGAGATCGAAAGGGTTTTTAGCCAGGTTAATCTCATTGAATCCAAATTAACAAATTCATTAGGCCTCAACACGATTAACAGCATTCTAAGCATAAGGTAAAGTGTTATTTTCAAGCAAAAGATATACTGTATTTATTTTCTATTTTAATATACATATACGGATTGCGAAGGCTTGAAAAAAGCTGCGTCGACTATGAAGTGCCTACACAATATCTGCGCATGATAGGCACCAATAAGTCATACGCAAATGAGGACCAAAAAGATATTGATAACATTATGGATATATTTTAAGCAAAAATTAATTAATAAATTGTTTTTTATTTGACATTTTTCGTATTTTTAATACATTTTTTTAGCTTTTTTATGGATTTTTTTTAATTTTTTAGCTTTTTTCTGAATTCGTCCCGTCAAAAACAGCTTTTTTTGCTGGGCAAAAGATGGCAGCACTGGCGAGGGTGCAGTCGAGAGGCGTTACAAACAACCATGGAGTGAGCCTCGGTGTGAATCCTGCATAAAAGGTGGGGCAAAACACAGGATGCACTGGATCTTGTCGCTGCAGGGCGGCAGCGGCGCAAACAATTGATGGAGATGACGGAGCGGTAGGCGTGGATGCTTCGACGTATGACGGCGAGACGCGACGTGGGAGCCCCCGATGGCAGCCTACCGGCTGCTTAGAAGCAACTCTGGAGTACTGCAATCCTGGTGAGAGGCCACTGGCCTGCCGGGCCAGGTGGCACTCGCAAATAAACAAAGAGGGAGAGCTGGCTTGGTGTTTTTTGGGGGGCGGTTGGCGGCTTGAATAGAGTAGAGTAAAGTAGTATGGACTGCCCAAACCAACCCACCCCCCCGCACCCCCTCGAGGACGGCAATCATGGATCCGATTCCCGTGAACCCACACTGTCATTTTTCCCTTGTCTAAATTGTTTGTTTTTTGTTTTTGATACATGACAAGGTTTTATAAGCGGTGTTGGCGTCAATGAATGTTCTTTGTAAATTCTTGACGAGGCCTTATGGTAAATCACGACCTTTATTCCAAATGTATGGGAACCCGCATGCTGTCAGTTCGCCGCAGGCCATATAGTGGTGGGTACGTAGAAGCCGCCTAGGTGCAGGACCTAGGGGCGCCCTCTCTGGCCTGTCGCGTTACGGGTGGTAGGACCCAAGGGATGCTAAATACGCACGGGCTAGTGCGAGACAACCAAGTTTGGAGATGAAAGCCATTAGAAAACCCCCAAATAAATGAGAATTCTTCATGTGTTGAGTTTTTGTAAGAAACTGAATTTATTCCATTCAAACCCTAGCTTATATAGCTAACATGAGAATGTACATTGTAGATCTTAGTTCTAGACCCACGCATCGGACAGTTCCCGATCGTGGGAAGTATTTGAGATAAGGGTGCACACAGGCAACCCGATAGCGCATATCTTGAACAAACCCAGACCGCTCACAGGAGGTCATATTTCGGGTTACTTGTTACATAGGCTCAAGTGGCGGTTTCTTATAGCTATGCATACATGTGCTAGACCGTGCACTGCGGCAGAGATTTATTTAATGCTTAACAGATGCGTTCTTATCTAAAACCGTGTTCATGTTTGAACATTCTGCCAAGGGCCAGCAAGGTGTGGGTGTACAGTTAAATTAGTTGCAATAAAACATAAGTGGACTGTATTTTTTTTTTGTTTGATTCGATATAATTCATTTTGCAACTAATATTTTGCAACGGCCTCTGTATCATGGCTTAATATACAATGACATTTTCATTTCTTTTAATTTCATTTTAATTATTAAATTTCACAAATACAATTCAATTAAAATTACAAAAATAATTTCATGTTCATGTGTGAACACATGTATCTACATGTTTCTGCCGATACGGTCAAAATGTTTTACTTTGCACTGGGAAATAAAATAAAAAACAAATTAAAAAAAATAAATCCATAAATAAAAATTGATTTAAATGAAAAAATACGAGAATATCCTAATCCAATGAAATCAAGAAACACACTGCCAATCTGGCTCTGAGCAGCTTGCTTTTATACGATTTAGTTTGAAATAAAACTCAAGGGCTTCTACGATTTTCTGAAAAAAAAAAAAATGGACAATAGGCTGGCAGGGGGTCACACTGATTTACCGATATGTAATTTAACATTAAGATAAATAGTATGTATATGTTGTGGCGAATTTTTGTCAAATTTTTGAAACACAATTCGCTTTACATAATAACAAAGATTAACAAAAAAGTAAATAATAAAATGTATTTACACTCTGCCTTTTCTCTCTCAGCAATTGATGAATTTGTACTACAACAAGAAAGGAAGCTAACTTCGGCACGCCGAAGTTTGTATACCCTTGCAGATTGGTTTTGATGTTCATAGTATAGATTTAAATGCTGAAAACACTCACAAAAAAGAGTTTCATTAAATTTTACCTATACTTATTATGTTTACAGTTTGACAGTAACAGTTTTACATTCCAGGTTTACATATTTTATACATTTACCGATCGCTTCTATGGCAGCTATATGATATAGTTGCCCGATTTTTATGAAATTTATACCAAAATTCTAGAATAATAAAAAAAGCTTATATATCAGAGTAGATAAACATACGTTGAAAAACAACGAAGCTATAATTGTTTTCCTATTTATTTCTCGATCGTTCCTATGGCAGCTATATCATATAGTCGTCCGATTTTCATAAATTTTTACCAAAATTCAAAAATAATATAAAACGGCCATATCTAAAAACGGCCAAAAAAAAAAATATTGAAAAACAGCAAAGTTATAATGTTTTTTCTAAAAATTTATCGAACATTTGTATGGCAGCTATATGATATAGTCGTCCGATCCGGCGCGTTCCGACATATATAGCAGTGAGAGTATATAGAAGACTATATGCAAAGTTTCATTCAGATAGCTTTAAAACTGAGGGACTAGTTTGCGTAGAAACGGACAGACGGACAGACGGACAGACGGACAGACGGACATGGCTAGATCGACTCGGCTGTTGATGCTGATCAAGAATATATATACTTTATAGGGTCGGAAACGTCTCCTTCACTGCGTTGCAAACTTCTGACTGAAATTATAATACCCTGCAAGGGTATAAAAATGTCAAGATTGAAGCCATGTTTTTGCTTAGAAAACTGCAAAGGATCTATCTACACACTTACCTAAGCGATCTACATATATAATTTGTAATGTATTTAAAACAATAAATTAGGATTACTTTGAAGCATAAGTTGCTAAAGTAACAGGAAAAATAAAAGTGCAATATTTATTATTCTTAAAGAATTTTCTTTCCTTAACCTTGCCCTTTGTGTATTTAACAACTATTTGTCTTTTCCTTAGATAAGATAATTCTACTAATTTGTTTACTTTGCTGTCCCATCAATAAACCAGCGGACACGCGCTGCAATCGCCGTTGGGATTGAGTGTCATTTCACAATGAACAATGATGATTAAGTGTGTGGCCGGCGGCAATAAGCGAAATCAAATTGCAGGGTCCGGTTGATTTATTTAGGGTCCATCCAATATCAATTAGCGCTATCAGCAGAGCAATTGGTCAGTTGACGCTGGCAGTTATCAGTGATTTCTAAATACTATTCGGCTATAAATTCTTTTCTTCGAGGAATCACACTGACCAACAAGGGCAATAAAGAGTGCTATTTTTCAGAGCTTATACCTCGGTTGCTGCACTCTATTTTATATTCGCGACATTTTTTTAGATTTCACCATTTTTGAAACAAGTTCTCCATTTTCTTAAAGCTTAAGGTATGTAGAATAAGAAAATTAATGTTTTGTGACCTGTGAGTAGATGTTGTATTTGTAGTTTATGTTTAAAACTATCAATGTTTTTAGCCCCCTTTTTAAAAGCATGTTTCAGCTTCTGTAGACTAAATCTTTGTAAAGCTCGTCCCGGCCCGCAAAAACTGTATAACTGTGCTAAACTATGGTTCGTCTAGTGTGTAAATTACGTGCCCCTGCTAAAGTTTATGATATTTTCAGCAAACATTACTTAAGAAATTTTCGCTTGAACCATACTCGCAAAAACTCTTGGTCTAACACAATGAAGGATCTTTTGCACTTATTGTTGGTATCGTCGGATCCACTAATAACAAGTTTAAACAAAAGTGCGGCTAATAGTTCGAGAAAAGCAGTTTCATTTGACATTAAAGGTCAAAATCTACTTGTAGACTACATATGCAAGAATAAAATTCCGATTTAGACTCGGAAAATTGAAATATATTTGTTTGTGGCTTTTTTTTAAATAACATCTTTAAAAACAAAATACAAACTCATTCAATATAAAAAAAAAAAAATTAAAAATTAAAAAAAAAATTAAAAGTTAAAAAAAAAATTAAAATAAAAAATAAAAATTAAATTAAATTAAAGGTGTAAAGTTTAATTTCTTTTTAGGTAAAGATTTGATAAAAATTTCAAACTTGGTAAATTTATCGTTACTTTTTATGAAATTCCATTTCTGCCGCCAGAACAGCCAAATCGGCCACTGTGCAGTGGCCAGCGAGAGCCAGCTTCGACGCGCGAGGCCAACAGTGGCGGCGATCAGGAGCGCCGGATTCCAGCCACCGGCTGACGACAATTTAGGAGGAGATCAATCAGGCGATCTCGGAGCGAGTGTGCCCGGCCCAGGACCAGCGGCGGAGCACTTGGAGACATCGCGCGTGTGTGTGTGCGTGGAGTTTGAGACGGGTGAGTGGTAAGGGTGAACCGCATTCTGGCCAGCGAGAATACGTGCAATGAAAATCTCTCAAAGGCCTCGATGCGGTTTCACTAGAGTAGGATAGAAAAATTAAATAACTAACACTGCGAAGAATTTTTATAAATTAAGCCCAGAAATAAAAGAATGAGAAAATAATAAAACCAAAGCGCAGAACAAATGTAAATAAATAGAAATTAAACCCTTCGCTGAAATCTGAATTAATAATAAAGTTATATGTATATATGTCGCTTGAAACTAAAAACTCCCCTCTCTGTCGCCATGTTATTTTCCTTGACCTACGCCAACTTTTGTCAAACGAGACATGTAGAGGAAAAGGGTGGACCCGAATTTCAATAAAACTTCATTGAAATTTATAAATTAAAAATATTTCGCTCAGCCCCGATCGTCTTGGGATAAAAATCAGTTGGGAATTTATAATGAAATATTTTATTACAACGTCGAAGTCCGGCGAAAAGGGTGGACCTTATCTTCGCGGCAAATGTATTACAGCAAATTAAATTAAATATTTCTCCGGTTATTTAGCGCTGTGCTGTGGCCACGCGTTTGCGAGGAGAGGATTTCAGGCATAGTTTTGCGGGGAAACAGGCGAGTCTTCCGCTTACACTGGGAGAAATTAATAAATTCGAGAAAACCCTCTTAAATACAATTGTCGACCCAAATTTAAATATTTGCTCGTAGGGACGACCCCAAATCATGTTGGCCATGACTCACGGAATATATTACCACAAAAATGCCTAGTTTCTAAGCCATAACTTCTGCCCTAGGAAGCGGTGCTCCCCATAATCGACCCCTCTCTCGGTCTCCCCATAGCGTCTGCTATGGGCCCGACCCAAAGCGCGCATCCGCCGATTATTTTGCTCTATTGCAACGACCGGACAAGCCATTTCTCTGGCTTCGTATCCCGGTGGCTGACAACCAACACCTCACGTCAGCTCACCGCGCGTCAAAACGCTTTGTCCCATAACTTTATAAATTTTTCTGATAAAGAGGACCTGGACGAGACTGAGACCTACCCCAGCCTTAGAACTTCCTTACAATTTATTAATTTGTGAATTTATATATATTTATGTACATGGGTGTGGTTATCAATTATTTTTCGGTGCGGCGGGGTGTATTCGTCTCTATATTTTTAAAAATTGTAGCTTTAGAGTGGAAAGCCGACGCCATTGTAAATAGCGTCAAAAATGTATTGTCTTTCTATAAATTAGATATTAAGAATCTTATTGGAATCGGGACAGACAATGCCAATGTCATGACAGGCAAAAACCATAGTGTTTTCACGGAGTTAAAAAAGAAAACTCCAACGCTAATTTTGATAAGATGTGCGTGCCATTCTGTACAGTTGGCTATAAGCCAAGTATGTAAACATCACCTCCCAGAGAATTTGGAATTTTTAATCTATGAAACGTATAACTGGTTTGCAAAAAGTTCATGCCGTCAAATAGAATATCAAAAAATTTATAAATGTTTAAACGATGATGAGGTATTTCAAACTGTTACAGACATTTGAATTTGTGTATTAACATTTATGTATTGTTTTTTAAGTGTCCGTGGGTATTTCGCTTACTAACTTTATTGTGCCAATTATGTACTATTTGTTATGTGTGAATTGTCCTGCATGTTGTTTTAACAAAGAGAATAATTTTTTCAATAACATTTTTATTGTTTAAATTATAAGTATGTAAGTAAGTATGTAACTACTATAATTATGTAAATTTTTTCTAAAAGGTTCCTTTGAAAATACCCAGAGTCAGCGACACGAGATGGTTGTCGATAGAATTGGCAGTATCGAGAATATTGGATCAGTGGGAAGAGCTGAAAATTCACTTTGGCTTAGCTGCAACTAACGAAAAATGCTTAAAAGCGCAAATGCTGCACCAGCAATTCAGCGATGATGTCTCTACTTGATATTTTTAAAGCCCATTCTTTCCGACTTACAAAAGGTGAACAAATCATATCAAAGCAAAAACGCCAACGCAACAGAATTGCTAAATGATTTGGAGTTTGCTATAAATTCCCTAAAGAAGGGAGTTACACCACAAGGTGTTGAATTTGATATATTTGAAATTGACGATATTGAGAGGTATGCGGATACAACGTTGCAGAAGGGCTACGATTTCGAAAAAAGATAAAGTACCTAAATATAAATCGAAATAAAGAAAAAGAAATTCGGGACCGCTGCACATATTTTACAATTGAATTGATTAAACAATTGAAACAGAGGTAAGCATTTTTTTTTGTTATTTTTTATAAACTACTAAATAATTTGATTACTTTTAGGCTACCGTATAACTTTAAAGTTTTAAAACAGATTGATGTTTTTTCCGTCACCAAGATATTGTGCGCGGTAAAAAAAAACATCACAGAAATTTTAGAGTTCCTGGAATGTAAAAATATCGCCGAAATTGAACGCCAATATAATAACATTAACTTAATCAAATGGGAAAACATCAGCGATACACCAAAATTTTGGTTTGAGGTGCTCAATTATAAAGATTCTGGTGGAAATCGAAGATTTTTCGAGCTGGCAACTGTGGCCATAAATATATTATGTTTGCCCTGGCCAAACGCGGAGATCGAAAGGGTTTTTAGCCAGGTTAATCTCATTGAATCCAAATTAACAAATTCATTAGGCCTCAACACGATTAACAGCATTCTAAGCATAAGGTAAAGTGTTATTTTCAAGCAAAAGATATACTGTATTTATTTTCTATTTTAATATACATATACGGATTGCGAAGGCTTGAAAAAAGCTGCGTCGACTATGAAGTGCCTACACAATATCTGCGCATGATAGGCACCAATAAGTCATACGCAAATGAGGACCAAAAGATATTGATAACATTATGGATATATTTTAAGCAAAAATTAATTAATAAATTGTTTTTTATTTGACATTTTTCGTATTTTTAATACATTTTTTTAGCTTTTTATGGATTTTTTTTAAATTTTTAGCTTTTTCTGAATTCGTACCGTCAAAAACAGCTTTTTTTGCTGGGCAAAAGATGGCAGCACTGGCGAGGGTGCAGTCGAGAGGCGTTACAAACAACCATGGAGTGAGCCTCGGTGTGAATCCTGCATAAAAGGTGGGGCAAAACACAGGATGCACTGGATCTTGTCGCTGCAGGGCGGCAGCGGCGCAAACAAATGATGGAGATGACGGAGCGGTAGGCGTGGATGCTTCGACGTATGACGGCGAGACGCGACGTGGCAGCCCCGAAGGCAGCCTACCGGCTGCTTAGAAGCAACTTCGGCGTATTGCAATCGTGGTGCGAGGCCCCTGGCCTGCCGGCCAGGTGGCACTCGCAAATAAACAAAGAGGGAGAGTTGGCTTGGTGTTTTTTGGGGGCGGTTGGCGGCTCGAATAGAGTAGAGTAAAGTAGTATGGGCTGCCAAAACCAACCGACCCCCCGCACCCCCTCGAGCACGGCAATCATGGATCCGATTCCCGGGAACCCACACTGTCATTTTTCCTTGTCTAAATTGTTTGTTTTTTGTTTTTGATACATGACAAGGTTTTATAAGCGGTGTTGGCGTCAATGAATGTTCTTTGTAAATTCTTGACGAGGCCTTATGGTAAATCACGACCTTTATTCCAAATGTATGGGAACCCGCATGCTGTCAGTTCGCCGCAGGCCATATAGTGGTGGGTACGTAGAAGCCGCCTAGGTGCAGGACCTAGGGGCGCCCTCTCTGGCCTGTCGCGTTACGGGTGGTAGGACCCAAGGGATGCTAAATACGCACGGGCTAGTGCGAGACAACCAAGTTTGGAGATGAAAGCCATTAGAAAACCCCCAAATAAATGAGAATTCTTCATGTGTTGAGTTTTTGTAAGAAACTGATTTTATTCCATTCAAACCCTAGCTTATATAGCTAACATGAGAATGTACATTTAGATATTAGTTCTAGACCCACGCATCGGACAGTTCCCGATCGTGGAAAGTATTTGAGATAAGGGTGCACACAGGCAACCCGATAGCGCATATCTTGAACAAACCCAGACCGCTCACAGGAGGTCATATTTCGGGTTACTTGTTACATAGGCTCAAGTGGCGGTTTCTTATAGCTATGCATACATGTGCTAGACCGTGCACTGCGGCAGAGATTTATTTAATGCTTAACAGATGCGTTCTTATCTAAAACCGTGTTCATGTTTGAACATTCTGCCAAGGGCCAGCAAGGTGTGGGTGTACAGTTAAATTAGTTGCAATAAAACATAAGTGGACTGTATTTTTTTTTTTTGTTTGATTCGATATAATTCATTTTGCAACTAATATTTTGCAACGGCCTCTGTATCATGGCTTAATATACAATGACATTTTCATTTCTTTTAATTTCATTTTAATTATTAAATTTCACAAATACAATTCAATTAAAATTACAAAAATAATTTCATGTTCATGTGTGAACACATGTATCTACATGTTTCTGCCGATACGGTCAAAATGTTTTACTTTGCACTGGGAAATAAAATAAAAAACAAATTAAAAAAAATAAATCCATAAATAAAAATTGATTTAAATGAAAAAATACGAGAATATCCTAATCCAATGAAATCAAGAAACACACTGCCAATCTGGCTCTGAGCAGCTTGCTTTTATACGATTTAGTTTGAAATAAAACTCAAGGGCTTCTACGATTTTCTGAAAAAAAAAATGGACAATAGGCTGGCAGGGGGTCACACTGATTTACCGATATGTAATTTAACATTAAGATAAATAGTATGTATATGTTGTGGCTAATTTTTGTCAAATTTTTTGAAACACAATTCGCTTTACATAATAACAAAGATTACAAAAAAGTAAATAATAAAATGTATTTACACTCTGCCTTTTCTCTCTCAGCAATTGATGAATTTGTACTACAACAAGAAAGGAAGCTAACTTCGGCACGCCGAAGTTTGTATACCCTTGCAGATTGGTTTTGATGTTCATAGTATAGATTTAAATGCTGAAAACACTCACAAAAAAGAGTTTCATTAAATTTTACCTATACTTATTATGTTTACAGTTTGACAGTAACAGTTTTACATTCCCAGGTTTACATATTTTATACATTTACCGATCGCTTCTATGGCAGCTATATGATATAGTTGCCCGATTTTTTTATGAATTTTATACCAAAATTCTAGAATAATAAAAAAAAGCTTATATATCAGAGTAGATAAACATACGTTGAAAACAACGAAGCTATAATTGTTTTCCTATTTATTTCTCGATCGTTCCTATGGCAGCTATATCATATAGTCGTCCGATTTTCATAAAATTTTTACCAAAATTCAAAAATAATATAAAACGGCCATATCTAAAAACGACCAAAAAAAAAAAATATTGAAAAACAGCAAAGTTATAATGTTTTTTCTAAAAATTTATCGAACATTTGTATGGCAGCTATATGATATAGTCGTCCGATCCGGCGCGTTCCGACATATATAGCAGTGAGAGTATATATAGAGAGACTATATGCAAAGTTTCATTCAGATAGCTTTAAAACTGAGGGACTAGTTTGCGAAGAAACGGACAGACGGACAGACGACGACAGACGGAGACGGCATGCTAATCGACTCGGCTGTTGATGCTGATCAAGATATATATACTTTATAGGGTCGGAAACGTCTCCTTCACTGCGTTGCAAACTTCTGACTGAAATTATAATACCCTGCAAGGGTATAAAAATGTCAAGATTGAAGCCATGTTTTTGCTTAGAAAACTGCAAAGGATCTATCTACACACTTACCTAAGCGATCTACATATATAATTTGTAATGTATTTAAAACAATAAATTAGGATTACTTTGAAGCATAAGTTGCTAAAGTAACAGGAAAAATAAAGTGCAATATTTATTATTCTTAAAGAATTTTCTTTCCTTAACCTTGCCCTTTGTGTATTTAACAACTATTTGTCTTTTCCTTAGATAAGATAATTCTACTAATTTGTTTACTTTGCTGTCCCATCAATAAACCAGCGGACACGCGCTGCAATCGCCGTTGGGATTGAGTGTCATTTCACAATGAACAATGATGATTAAGTGTGTGGCCGGCGGCAATAAGCGAAATCAAATTGCAGGGTCCGGTTGATTTATTTAGGGTCCATCCAATATCAATTAGCGCTATCAGCAGAGCAATTGGTCAGTTGACGCTGGCAGTTATCAGTGATTTCTAAATACTATTCGGCTATAAATTCTTTTCTTCGAGGAATCACACTGACCAACAAGGCAATAAAGAGTGCTATTTTTCAGAGCTTATACCTCGGTTGCTGCACTCTATTTTATATTCGCGACATTTTTTTAGATTTCACCATTTTTGAAACAAGTTCTCCATTTTCTTAAGCTTAAGGTATGTAGAATAGAGAAAATTAATGTTTTGTGACCTGTGAGTAGATGTTGTATTTGTAGTTTATGTTTAAAACTATCAATGTTTTTAGCCCCCTTTTTAAAAGCATGTTTCAGCTTCTGTAGACTAAATCTTTGTAAAGCTCGTCCCGGCCCGCAAAACTGTATAACTGTGCTAAACTATGGTTCGTCTAGTGTGTAAATTACGTGCCCCTGCTAAAGTTTATGATATTTTCAGCAAACATTACTTAAGAAATTTCGCTTGAACCATACTCGCAAAAACTCTTGGTCTAACACAATGAAGGATCTTTTGCACTTATTGTTGGTATCGTCGGATCCACTAATAACAAGTTTAAACAAAAGTGCGGCTAATAGTTCGAGAAAAGCAGTTTCATTTGACATTAAAGGTCAAAATCTACTTGTAGACTACATATGCAAGATAAAATTCCGATTTAGACTCGGAAAATTGAAATATATTTTTTGTGGCTTTTTTTTAAATAACATCTTTAAAACAAAATACAAACTCATTCAATATAAAAAAAAAAAATTAAAAATTAAAAAAAAAAATTAAAAGTTAAAAAAAAAATTAAAATAAAAAATAAAAAATTAAATTAAATTAAAGGTGTAAAGTTTAATTTCTTTTTAGGTAAAGATTTGATAAAAATTTCAAACTTGGTAAATTTATCGTTACTTTTTATGAAATTCCATTTCTGCCGCCAGAACAGCCAAATCGGCCACTGTGCAGTGGCCAGCGAGAGCCAGCTTCGACGCGCGAGGCCAACAGTGGCGGCGATCAGGAGCGCCGGATTCCAGCCACCGGCTGACGACAATTTAGGAGGAGATCAATCAGGCGATCTCGGAGCGAGTGTGCCCGGCCCAGGACCAGCGGCGGAGCACTTGGAGACATCGCGCGTGTGTGTGTGCGTGGAGTTTGAGACGGGTGAGTGGTAAGGGTGAACCGCATTCTGGCCAGCGAGAATACGTGCAATGAAAATCTCTCAAAGGCTCGATGCGGTTTCACTAGAGTAGGATAGAAAAATTAAATAACTAACACTGCGAAGAATTTTATAAATTAAGCCCAGAAATAAAAGAATGAGAAAATATAAAACCAAAGCGCAGAACAAATGTAAATAAATAGAAATTAAAACCTTCGCTGAAATCTGAATTTAATAACAAAGTTATATATATATTATTTCGCTTGAAACTAAAAACTCAGATACTATCGCTGTCGCCATTTATTTTCCTTGACCTACGCCAACTTTGTCAAACGAGACATGTAGAGGAAGAAGGGTGGACCCGAATTTCAATAAAACTTCATTGAAATTTATAAATTAAAAATATTTCGCTCAGCCCCGATCGTCTTGGGATAAAAATCAGTTGGGAATTTATAATGAAATATTTTATTACAACGTCGAAGTCCGGCGAAAAGGGTGGACCTTATCTTCGCGGCAAATGTATTACAGCAAATTAAATTAAATATTTCTCCGTGTTATTTAGCGCTGTGCTGTGGCCACGCGTTTGCGAGGAGAGGATTTCAGGCATAGTTTTGCGGGGAACAGGCGAGTCTTCCGCTTACACTGGGAGAAATTAATAAATTCGAGAAAACCCTCTTAAATACAATTGTCGACCCAAATTTAAATATTTGCTCGTAGGGACGACCCCAAATCATGTTGGCCATGACTCACGGAATATATTACCACAAAAATGCCTAGTTTCTAAGCCATAACTTCTGCCCTAGGAAGCGGTGCTCCCCATAATCGACCCCTCTCTCGGTCTCCCCATAGCGTCTGCTATGGGCCCGACCCAAAGCGCGCATCCGCCGATTATTTTGCTCTATTGCAACGACCGGACAAGCCATTTCTCTGGCTTCGTATCCCGGTGGCTGACAACCAACACCTCACGTCAGCTCACCGTGCGTCCAAAACGCTTTGTCCCATAACTTTATAAATTTTTCTGATAAAGAGGACCTGGACGAGACTGAGACCTACCCAGCAGCCTAGAACTTCCTTACAATTTATTAAATTTTGTGAATTTATATATATTATGTACATGGGTGTGGTTATCAATTATTTTTCGGTGCGGCGGGGTGCATTCGTCTCTATATTTTTAAAAATTGTAGCTTTAGAGAGACGCCATTGTAAATAGCGTCAAAAATGTATTGTCTTTCTATAAATTAGATATTAAGAATCTTATTGGAATCGGGACAGACAATGCCAATGTCATGACAGGCAAAAACCATAGTGTTTTCATGGAGTTAAATAAGGAAACTCCAACGCTAATTTTGATAAGATGTGTGTGCCATTCTGTACAGCTGGCTATAAGCCAAGTATGTAAACATCACCTCCCAGAGAATTTGGAATTTTTAATCTATGAAACGTATAACTTGTTTGCTAAAAGTTCATGCCGTCAAATAGAATATTAAAAAATTTATAAATGTTTAAACGATGATGAGGTATTTCAAACTGTTACAGACATTTGAATTTGTGTATTAACATTTATGTATTGTTTTTTAAGTGTCCGTGGGTATTTCGCTTACTAACTTTATTGTGCCAATTATGTACTATTTGTTATGTGTGAATTGTCCTGCATGTTGTTTTAACAAAGAGAATAATTTTTTCAATAACATTTTTATTGTTTAAATTATAAGTATGTAAGTAAGTATGTAACTACTATAATTATGTAAATTTTTTCTAAAAGGTTCCTTTGAAAATACCCAGAGTCAGCGACACGAGATGGTTGTCGATAGAATTGGCAGTATCGAGAATATTGGATCAGTGGGAAGAGCTGAAAATTCACTTTGGCTTAGCTGCAACTAACGAAAAAATGCTTAAAAGCGCAAATGCTGCACCAGCAATTCAGCGATGATGTCTCTACTTGATATTTTTAAAGCCCATTCTTTCCGACTTACAAAAGGTGAACAAATCATATCAAAGCAAAAACGCCAACGCAACAGAATTGCTAAATGATTTGGAGTTTGCTATAAATTCCCTAAAGAAGGGAGTTACACCACAAGGTGTTGAATTTGATATATTTGAAATTGACGATATTGAGAGGTATGCGGATACAACTTTGCAGAAGGGCTACGATTTCGAAAAAAAAGATAAAGTACCTAAATATAAATCGAAATAAAGAAAAAGAAATTCGGGACCGCTGCACATATTTTACAATTGAATTGATTAAAACAATTGAAACAGAGGTAGCATTTTTTTTGTTATTTTTTATAAACTACTAAATAATTTGATTACTTTTAGGCTACCGTATAACTTTAAAGTTTTAAAACAGATTGATGTTTTTTCCGTCACCAAGATATTGTGCGCGGTAAAAAAAAACATCACAGAAATTTTAGAGTTCCTGGAATGTAAAAATATCGCCGAAATTGAACGCCATATAATAACATTAACTTAATCAAATGGAAAACATCAGCGATACACCAAAATTTTGTTTGAGGTGCTCAATTATAAAGATTCTGGTGGAAATCGAAGATTTTCGAGCTGGCAACTGTGGCCATAAATATATTATGTTTGCCCTGGCCAAACGCGAGATCGGAAAGGGTTTTAGCCAGGTTAATCTCATTGAATCCAAATTAACAAATTCATAAGGCCTCAACACGATTAACAGCATTCTAAGCATAAGGTAAAGTGTATTTTCAAGCAAAAGATATACTGTATTTATTTTCTATTTTAATATACATATACGGATTGCGAAGGCTTGAAAAAAGCTGCGTCGACTATGAAGTGCCTACACAATATCTGCGCATGATAGGCACCAATAAGTCATACGCAAATGAGGACCAAAAAGATATTGATAAATTATGGATATATTTTAAGCAAAAATTAATTAATAAATTGTTTTTTATTTGACATTTTTCGTATTTTTAATACATTTTTTAGCTTTTTATGGATTTTTTTTTAATTTTTAGCTTTTTTCTGAATTCGTCCGTCAAAAACAGCTTTTTTTGCTGGGCAAAAGATGGCAGCACTGGCGAGGGTGCAGTCGAGAGGGCGTTACAAACAACCATGGAGTGAGCCTCGGTGTGAATCCTGCATAAAAGGTGGGGCAAAACACAGGATGCCTGGATCTTGTCGCTGCAGGGCGGCAGCGGCGCAAACAATTGATGGAGATGACGGAGCGGTAGGCGTGGATGCTTCGACGTATGACGGCGAGACGCGACGTGGGAGCCCCGATGGCAGCCTACCGGCTGCTTAGAAGCAACTCTGGAGTACTGCAATCCTGGTGAGAGGCCCCTGGCCTGCGGGCCAGGTGGCACAAATAAACAAAGAGGGAGAGTTGGCTTGGTGTTTTTTTGGGGGGCGGTTGGCGGATCGAATAGAGTAGAGTATAAGTAGTATGGGCTGCCAAAACCAACCGACCCCCCCGCACCCCCTCGAGCACGGCAATCATGGATCCGATTCCCGTGAACCCACACAGTCATTTTTTCCTTGTCTAAATTGTTTGTTTTTTGTTTTTGATACATGACAAGGTTTTATAAGCGGTGTTGGCGTCAATGAATGTTCTTTGTAAATTCTTGACGAGGCGTTATGGTAAATCACGACCTTTATTCCAAATGTATGGGAACCCGCATGCTGTCAGTTCGCCGCAGGCCATATAGTGGTGGGTACGTAGAAGCCGCCTAGGTGCAGGACCTAGGGGCGCCCTCTCTGGCCTGTCGCGTTACGGGTGGTAGGACCCAAGGGATGCTAATACGCACGGGCTAGTGCGAGACAACCAAGTTTGGAGATGAAAGCCATTAGAAAACCCCCAAATAAAATGAGAATTCTTCATGTGTTGAGTTTTTGTAAGAAACTGAATTTATTCCATTCAAACCCTAGCTTATATAGCTAACATGAGAATGTACATTGTAGATCTTAGTTCTAGACCCACGCATCGGACAGTTCCCGATCGTGGGAAGTATTTGAGATAGGGTGCACACAGGCAACCCGATAGCGCATATCTTGAACAACCCAGACCGCTCACAGGAGGTCATATTTCGGTTACTTGTTACATAGGCTCAAGTGGCGGTTTCTTATAGCTATGCATACATGTGCTAGACCGTGACACTGCGGCAGAGATTTATTTAATGCTTAACAGATGCGTTTCTTATCTAAAACCGGTTCATGTTTGAACATTCTGCCAAGGGCCCAGCAAGGTGTGGGTGTACAGTTAAATTAGTTGCAATAAAACATAAGTGGACTGTATTTTTTTTTGTTTGAT
>NW_027222472.1:0-91753 GCF_030179895.1 Drosophila kikkawai | reverse complement strand
AATTTGTATTTATATTAGTTTCTACAAGGCTAATAAGAATTTGTATTTATATTAGTTTTTACAGGGCTAATACATTTGCATACTCAACTGATAATTTTTAAACAAATAGTTCCCAACTCAGCGAATAATGCATGTATCCTCTTCAGAATTTGTATTTATATTAGTTTTTACAGGGCTATTACATTTGCATACTCAATTGATAATTTGCAAACAAATAGTTCCCAAATCAGCTTATAATGCATGTATCCACTTCATAATTTGGATTTATATTAGTTTTTACATGGCTAATACTTTTGCATACTCAATTGTAAATTTGTAAACAAAAATTTTCCAACTCAGCTAATAATGCATGTATCTACTTCAGAATTTGTATTTATATTAGTTTCTACAAGGCTAATACGAATTTGTATTTATATTAGTTTATACAGTGCTAATACATGTGCATACTCAATTGTAAATTTGTAAACAAAAATTTTCCAACTCAGCTAAAAATGGATGTATCCACTTCAGAATTTGTATTTATATTAGTTTTTACAGGTCTAATACATTTGCACACTGAATTGTAAATTTGTAAACAAAAAGTTCCCAACTCAGCTAATAATGCATGTATCCACTTCAGAATTTGTATTTATATTAGTTTCTACAAGGTTAATGCATTTGCATACTCAATTGTAAATTTGTAAACAACAAGTTCCCAACTCAGCTAATAATGCATGTATCCACTTCATAATGTGTATGTATATTAGTTTCTACACGGCTAATAAGAATTTGTATTTATATTAGTTTTTAGAGGGCTAATACATTTGCATACTCAATTGATAATTTGTAAACAAATAGTTCCCAACTCAGCGAATAATGCATGTATCCACTTTAGAATTTGGATTTATATTAGTTTTTACATGGCTAATACTTTTGCATACTCAATTGTAAATTTGTAAACAAAAATTTTCCAACTCAGCTAATAATGCATGTATCCTCTTCAGAATTTGTATTTAGATTAGTTTCTACAAGGTTAATACATTTGCATACTCAATTGTAAATTTGTAAACAAAAAGTTCCCAACTCAGCGAATAATGCATGTATCCACTTCAGAATTTGAATTTATATTAGTTTTTACAGGGCTATTACATTTGCATACTCAATTGTAAATTTGTAAACAAAAAGTTCCCAACTCAGCTAATAATGCATGTATCCACTTCAGAATTTGTATTTATATTAGTTTCTACAGGGCTAATACGAATTTGTATTTATATTAGTTTTTACAGGGCTAATACATGTGCATACTCAATTGTAAATTTGTAAACAAAAATTTTACAACTCAGCTAAAAATGGATGTATCCACTTCAGAATTTGTATTTATATTAGTTTTTACAGGTCTAATACATTTGCATACCCAATTGTAAACAAAAAGTTTCCAACTCAGCTAATAATGCATGTATCCACTTCAGAATTTGTATTTATATTAGTTTCTACAGGGCTAATAAGAATATGTATTTATATTAGTTTTTACAGGGCTAATACATTCGCATACTCAATTGATAATTTTTAAACAAATAGTTCCCAACTCAGCGAATAATGCATGTATCCACTTCAGAATTTGGATTTATATTAGTTTTTACATGGCTAATACATTTGCATACTCAATTGTAAATTTGTAAACAAAAAGTTCCCAACTCAGCTAATAATGCATGTATCCACTTCAGAATTTGAATTTATATTAGTTTTTACAGGGCTATTACATTTGCATACTCAATTGTAAATTTTTAAACAAAAAGTTCCCAACTCAGCTAATTATGCATGTATCCACTTCAGAATTTGTATTTATATTAGTTTATACAGTGCTAATACATGTGCATACTCAATTGTAAATTTGTAAACAAAAATTTTCCAACTCAGCTAAAAATGGATGTATCCACTTCAGAATTTGTATTTATATTAGTTTTTACAGGTCTAATACATTTGCACACTGAATTGTAAATTTGTAAACAAAAAGTTCCCAACTCAGCTAATAATGCATGTATCCACTTCAGAATTTGTATTTATATTAGTTTCTACAAGGTTAATGCATTTGCATACTCAATTGTAAATTTGTAAACAACAAGTTCCCAACTCAGCTAATAATGCATGTATCCACTTCATAATGTGTATGTATATTAGTTTCTACACGGCTAATAAGAATTTGTATTTATATTAGTTTTTAGAGGGCTAATACATTTGCATACTCAATTGATAATTTGTAAACAAATAGTTCCCAACTCAGCGAATAATGCATGTATCCACTTTAGAATTTGGATTTATATTAGTTTTTACATGGCTAATACTTTTGCATACTCAATTGTAAATTTGTAAACAAAAATTTTCCAACTCAGCTAATAATGCATGTATCCTCTTCAGAATTTGTATTTAGATTAGTTTCTACAGGGCTAATAAGAATATGTATTTATATTAGTTTTTACAGGGCTAATACATTCGCATACTCAATTGATAATTTTTAAACAAATAGTTCCCAACTCAGCGAATAATGCATGTATCCACTTCAGAATTTGGATTTATATTAGTTTTTACATGGCTAATACATTTGCATACTCAATTGTAAATTTGTAAACAAAAAGTTCCCAACTCAGCTAATAATGCATGTATCCACTTCAGAATTTGAATTTATATTAGTTTTTACAGGGCTATTACATTTGCATACTCAATTGTAAATTTTTAAACAAAAAGTTCCCAACTCAGCTAATTATGCATGTATCCACTTCAGAATTTGTATTTATATTAGTTTATACAGTGCTAATACATGTGCATACTCAATTGTAAATTTGTAAACAAAAATTTTCCAACTCAGCTAAAAATGGATGTATCCACTTCAGAATTTGTATTTATATTAGTTTTTACAGGTCTAATACATTTGCACACTGAATTGTAAATTTGTAAACAAAAAGTTCCCAACTCAGCTAATAATGCATGTATCCACTTCAGAATTTGTATTTATATTAGTTTCTACAAGGTTAATACATTTGCATACTCAATTGTAAATTTGTAAACAAAAAGTTCCCAACTAGCTAATAATGCATGTATCCACTTCAGAATTTGAATTTATATTAGTTTTTACAGGGCTATTACATTTGCATACTCAATTGTAAATTTGTAAACAAAAAGTTCCCAACTCAGCTAATAATGCATGTATCCACTTCAGAATTTGTATTTATATTAGTTTCTACAGGGCTAATACAAATTTGTATTTATATTAGTTTTTACAGGGCTAATACATGTGCATACTCAATTGTAAATTTGTAAACAAAAATTTTCCAACTCAGCTAAAAATGCATGTATCCACTTCAGAATTTGGATTTATATTAGTTTTTACATGGCTAATACATTTGCATACTCAATTGTAAATTTGTAAACAAAAAGTTCCCAACTCAGCTAATAATGCATGTATCCACTTCAGAATTTGAATTTATATTAGTTTTTACAGGGCTATTACATTTGCATACTCAATTGTAAATTTTTAAACAAAAAGTTCCCAACTCAGCTAATTATGCATGTATCCACTTCAGAATTTGTATTTATATTAGTTTCTACAGGGCTAATAAGAATATGTATTTATATTAGTTTTTACAGGGCTAATACATTCGCATACTCAATTGATAATTTTTAAACAAATAGTTCCCAACTCAGCGAATAATGCATGTATCCACTTCAGAATTTGGATTTATATTAGTTTTTACATGGCTAATACATTTGCATACTCAATTGTAAATTTGTAAACAAAAAGTTCCCAACTCAGCTAATAATGCATGTATCCACTTCAGAATTTGAATTTATATTAGTTTTTACAGGGCT
The DNA here is from genome assembly GCF_030179895.1 of Drosophila kikkawai. Classification (NCBI taxonomy): domain Eukaryota; kingdom Metazoa; phylum Arthropoda; class Insecta; order Diptera; family Drosophilidae; genus Drosophila; species Drosophila kikkawai. The sequence continues at coordinate 87,910 of NW_027222472.1, read as the reverse complement.
ATTACATTTGCATACTCAATTGTAAATTTTTAAACAAAAAGTTCCCAACTCAGCTAATTATGCATGTATCCACTTCAGAATTTGTATTTATATTAGTTTCTACAGGGCTAATAAGAATTTGTATTTATATTAGTTTTTACATGGCTAATACTTTTGCATACTCAATTGTAAATTTGTAAACAAATAGTTCCCAACTCAGATAATAATGCATGTATCCACTTCAGAATTTGTATTTATATTAGTTTTTACAGGGCTCATACATTTGCATACTCAACTGATAATTTTTAAACAAATAGTTCCCAACTCAGCGAATAATGCATGTATCCTCTTCAGAATTTGTATTTATATTAGTTTCTACAAGGTTAATACATTTGCATACTCAATTGTAAATTTGTAAACAAAAATTTTCCAACTCAGCTAATAATGCATGTATCTACTTCAGAATTTTTATTTATATTAGTTTCTACAAGGCTAATACGAATTTGTATTTATATTAGTTTTTACAGGGCTAATACATGTGCATACTCAATTGTAAATTTGTAAACAAAAATTTTCCAACTCAGCTAAAGATGGATGTATCCACTTCAGAATTTGTATTTATATTAGTTTTTACAGGTCTAATACATTTGCACACTCAATTGTAAATTTGTAAACAAAAAGTTCCCAACTCAGCTAATAATGCATGTATCCACTTCAGAATTTGTATTTATATTAGTTTCTACAAGGTTAATGCATTTGCATACTCAATTGTAAATTTGTAAACAACAAGTTCCCAACTCAGCTAATAATGCATGTATCCACTTCATAATGTGTATGTATATTAGTTTCTACACGGCTAATAAGAATTTTTATTTATATTAGTTTTTAGAGGGCTAATACATTTGCATACTCAATTGATAATTTGTAAACAAATAGTTCCCAACTCAGCGAATAATGCATGTATCCACTTTAGAATTTGGATTTATATTAGTTTTTACATGGCTAATACTTTTGCATACTCAATTGTAAATTTGTAAACAAATAGTTCCCAACTCAGCGAATAATGGATGTATCCACTTCATAATTTGTATTTATATTAGTTTCTACAAGGCTAATAAGAATTTGTATTTATATTAGTTTTTAGAGGGCTAATACATTTGCATACTCAATTGATAATTTGTAAACAAATAGTTCCCAACTCAGCGAATAATGCATGTATCCACTTTAGAATTTGTATTTATATTAGTTTTTACAGGGCTATTACATTTGCATACTCAATTGATAATTTGCAAACAAATAGTTCCCAAATCAGCTTATAATGCATGTATCCACTTCATAATTTGGATTTATATTAGTTTTTACATGGCTAATACTTTTGCATACTCAATTGTAAATTTGTAAACAAAAATTTTCCAACTCAGCTAATAATGCATGTATCTACTTCAGAATTTGTATTTATATTAGTTTCTACAAGGCTAATACGAATTTGTATTTATATTAGTTTTTACAGTGCTAATACATGTGCATACTCAATTGTAAATTTGTAAACAAAAATTTTCCAACTCAGCTAAAAATGGATGTATCCACTTCAGAATTTGTATTTATATTAGTTTTTACAGGTCTAATACATTTGCATACTCAATTGATAATTTGTAAACAAATAGTTCCCAACTCAGCGAATAATGCATGTATCCACTTTAGAATTTGGATTTATATTAGTTTTTACATGGCTAATACTTTTGCATACTCAATTGTAAATTTGTAAACAAAAATTTTCCAACTCAGCTAATAATGCATGTATCCACTTCAGAATTTGTATTTATATTAGTTTCTACAAGGTTAATGCATTTGCATACTCAATTGTAAATTTGTAAACAACAAGTTCCCAACTCAGCTAATAATGCATGTATCCACTTCATAATGTGTATGTATATTAGTTTCTACACGGCTAATAAGAATTTGTATTTATATTAGTTTTTAGAGGGCTAATACATTTGCATACTCAATTGATAATTTGTAAACAAATAGTTCCCAACTCAGCGAATAATGCATGTATCCACTTTAGAATTTGGATTTATATTAGTTTTTACATGGCTAATACTTTTGCATACTCAATTGTACATTTGTAAACAAATAGTTCCCAACTCAGCGAATAATGGATGTATCCACTTCATAATTTGTATTTATATTAGTTTCTACAAGGCTAATAAGAATTTGTATTTATATTAGTTTTTAGAGGGCTAATACATTTGCATACTCAATTGATAATTTGTAAACAAATAGTTCCCAACTCAGCGAATAATGCATGTATCCACTTCAGAATTTGTATTTATATTAGTTTCTACAGGGCTAATAAGAATTTGTATTTATATTAATTTTTACATGGCTAATACTTTTGCATATTCAATTGTAAATTTGTAAACAAATAGTTCCCAACTCAGCTAATAATGCATGTATCCACTTCAGAATTTGTAATTATATTAGTTTTTACAGGGCTCAAACATTTGCATACTCAATTGATAATTTGCAAACAAATAGTTCCCAAATCAGCGTATAATGCATGTATCCACTTCATAATTTGGATTTATATTAGTTTTTTACATGGCTAATACTTTTGCATACTCAATTGTAAATTTGTAAACAAATAGTTCCCAACTCAGCTAATAATGCATGTATCTACTTCAGAATTTGTATTTATATTAGTTTTTACAGGTCTAATACATTTGCATACTCAATTGTAAACAAAAAGTTCCCAACTCAGCTAATGCATGTATCCACTTCAGAATTTGTATTTATATTAGTTTCTACAGGGCTAATAAGAATATGTATTTATATTAGTTTTTACAGGTCTAATACATTCGCATACTCAATTGATAATTTTTAAACAAATAGTTCCCAACTCAGCGAATAATGCCTGTATCCACTTCAGAATTTGGATTTATATTAGTTTTTACATGGCTAATACATTTGCATACTCAATTGTAAATTTGTAAACAAAAAGTTCCCAACTCAGCTAAAAATGGATGTATCCACTTCAGAATTTGTATTTATATTAGTTTTTACAGGTCTAATACATTTGCATACTCAATTGTAAACAAAAAGTTCCCAACTCAGCTAATGCATGTATCCACTTCAGAATTTGTATTTATATTAGTTTCTACAGGGCTAATAAGAATATGTATTTATATTAGTTTTTACAGGTCTAATACATTCGCATACTCAATTGATAATTTTTAAACAAATAGTTCCCAACTCAGCGAATAATGCCTGTATCCACTTCAGAATTTGGATTTATATTAGTTTTTACATGGCTAATACATTTGCATACTCAATTGTAAATTTGTAAACAAAAAGTTCCCAACTCAGCTAATAATGCATGTATCCACTTTAGAATTTGTATTTATATTAGTTTGATTGATTGATAATTTTTAAACAAATAGTTCCCAACTCAGCGAATAATGCCTGTATCCACTTCAGAATTTGGATTTATATTAGTTTTTACATGGCTAATACATTTGCATACTCAATTGTAAATTTGTAAACAAAAAGTTCCCAACTCAGCTAATTATGCATGTATCCACTTCAGAATTTGTATTTATATTAGTTTCTACAGGGCTAATAAGAATTTGTATTTATATTAGTTTTTACATGGCTAATACTTTTGCATACTCAATTGTAAATTTGTAAACAAATAGTTCCCAACTCAGATAATAATGCATGTATCCACTTCAGAATTTGTATTTATATTAGTTTTTACAGGGCTCATACATTTGCATACTCAACTGATCATTTTTAAACAAATAGTTCCCAACTCAGCGAATAATGCATGTATCCTCTTCAGAATTTGTATTTATATTAGTTTCTACAAGGTTAATACATTTGCATACTCAATTGTAAATTTGTAAACAAAAAGTTCCCAAATCAGCTAATAATGCATGTATCCACTTCAGAATTTGAATTTATATTAGTTTTTACAGGGCTATTACATTTGCATACTCAATTGTAAATTTGTAAACAAAAAGTTCCCAACTCAGCTAATAATGCATGTATCCACTTCAGAATTTGTATTTATATTAGTTTCTACAGGGCTAATAAGAATTTGTATTTATATTAGTTTTTACATGGCTAATACTTTTGCATACTCAATTGTAAATTTGTAAACAAATAGTTCCCAACTCAGATAATAATGCATGTATCCACTTCAGAATTTGTATTTATATTAGTTTTTACAGGGCTCATACATTTGCATACTCAACTGATAATTTTTAAACAAATAGTTCCCAACTCAGCGAATAATGCATGTATCCTCTTCAGAATTTGTATTTATATTAGTTTCTACAAGGTTAATACATTTGCATACTCAATTGTAAATTTGTAAACAAAAAGTTCCCAACTCAGCTAATTATGCATGTATCCACTTCATAATTTGGATTTATATTAGTTTTTACATGGCTAATACTTTTGCATACTCAATTGTAAATTTGTAAACAAAAATTTTCCAACTCAGCTAATAATGTATGTATCTACTTCAGAATTTGTATTTATATTAGTTTCTACAAGGCTAATACGAATTTGTATTTATATTAGTTTTTACAGGGCTAATACATGTGCATACTCAATTGTAAATTTGTAAACAAAAATTTTCCAACTCAGCTAAAAATGGATGTATCCACTTCAGAATTTGTATTTATATTAGTTTTTACAGGTCTAATACATTTGCATACTCAATTGTAAACAAAAAGTTTCCAACTCAGCTAATAATGCATGTATCCACTTCAGAATTTGTATTTATATTAGTTTCTACAGGGCTAATAAGAATATGTATTTATATTAGTTTTTACAGGGCTAATACATTCGCATACTCAATTGTAAACAAAAAGTTCCCAACTCAGCTAATGCATGTATCCACTTCAGAATTTGTATTTATATTAGTTTCTACAGGGCTAATAAGAATATGTATTTATATTAGTTTTTACAGGGCTAATACATTCGCATACTCAATTGATAATTTTTAAACAAATAGTTCCCAACTCAGCGAATAATGCCTGTATCCACTTCAGAATTTGGATTTATATTAGTTTTTACATGGCTAATACATTTGCATACTCAATTGTAAATTTGTAAACAAAAAGTTCCCAACTCAGCTAATAATGCATGTATCCACTTTAGAATTTGTATTTATATTAGTTTGATTGATTGATAATTTTTAAACAAATAGTTCCCAACTCAGCGAATAATGCCTGTATCCACTTCAGAATTTGGATTTATATTAGTTTTTACATGGCTAATGCATTTGCATACTCAATTGTAAACAAAAAGTTCCCAACTCAGCTAAAAATGGATGTATCCACTTCAGAATTTGTATTTATATTAGTTTTTACAGGTCTAATACATTTGCATACTCAATTGTAAACAAAAAGTTCCCAACTCAGCTAATGCATGTATCCACTTCAGAATTTGTATTTATATTAGTTTCTACAGGGCTAATAAGAATATGTATTTATATTAGTTTTTACAGGGCTAATACATTCGCATACTCAATTGATAATTTTTAAACAAATAGTTCCCAACTCAGCGAATAATGCATGTATCCTCTTCAGAATTTGTATTTATATTAGTTTCTACAAGGTTAATACATTTGCATACTCAATTGTAAATTTGTAAACAAAAAGTTCCCAAATCAGCTAATAATGCATGTATCCACTTCAGAATTTGAATTTATATTAGTTTTTACAGGGCTATTACATTTGCATACTCAATTGTAAATTTGTAAACAAAAAGTTCCCAACTCAGCTAATAATGCATGTATCCACTTCAGAATTTGTATTTATATTAGTTTCTACAGGGCTAATAAGAATTTGTATTTATATTAGTTTTTACATGGCTAATACTTTTGCATACTCAATTGTAAATTTGTAAACAAATAGTTCCCAACTCAGCTAATAATGCATGTATCCACTTCAGAATTTGTATTTATATTAGTTTTTACAGGGCTCATACATTTGCATACTCAATTGATAATTTGCAAACAAATAGTTCCCAAATCAGCTTATAATGCATGTATCCACTTCATAATTTGGATCTATATTAGTTTTTACATGGCTAATACTTTTGCATACTCAATTGTAAATTTGTAAACAAAAATTTTCCAACTCAGCTAATAATGCATGTATCTACTTCAGAATTTGTATTTATATTAGTTTCTACAAGGCTAATACGAATTTGTATTTATTTTTCCAACTCAGCTAAAAATGGATGTATCCACTTCAGAATTTGTATTTATATTAGTTTTTACAGGGCTAATACGGATTTGTATTTATATTAGTTTTTACAGGGCTAATACATGTGCATACTCAATTGTAAATTTGTAAACAAAAATTTTCCAACTCAGCTAAAAATGGATGTATCCACTTCAGAATTTGTATTTATATTAGTTTTTACAGGTCTAATACATTTGCATACTCAATTGTAAACAAAAAGTTCCCAACTCAGCTAATAATGCATGTATCCACTTCAGAATTTGTATTTATATTAGTTTCTACAGGGCTAATAAGAATATGTATTTATATTAGTTTTTACAGGGCTAATACATTCGCATACTCAATTGATAATTTTTAAACAAATAGTTCCCAACTCAGCGAATAATGCCTGTATCCACTTCAGAATTTGGATTTATATTAGTTTTTTCATGGCTAATACATTTGCATACTCAATTGTAAATTTGTAAACAAAAAGTTCCCAACTCAGCTAATAATGCATGTATCCACTTCAGAATTTGAATTTATATTAGTTTTTACAGGGCTATTACATTTGCATACTCAATTGTAAATTTGTAAACAAAAAGTTCCCAACTCAGCTAATAATGCATGTATCCACTTCAGAATTTGTATTTATATTAGTTTCTACAGGGCTAATAAGAATTTGTATTTATATTAGTTTCTACAAGGTTAATACATTTGCATACTCAATTGTAAATTTGTAAACAAAAAGTTCCCAACTCAGCTAATAATGCATGTATCCACTTCAGAATTTGAATTTATATTAGTTTTTACAGGGCTATTACATTTGCATACTCAATTGTAAATTTGTAAACAAAAAGTTCCCAACTCAGCTAATAATGCATGTATCCACTTCAGAATTTGTATTTATATTAGTTTCTACAGGGCTAATACGAATTTGTATTTATATTAGTTTTTACAGGGCTAATACATGTGCATACTCAATTGTAAATTTGTAAACAAAAATTTTCCAACTCAGCTAAAAATAGATGTATCCACTTCAGAATTTGTATTTATATTAGTTTTTACAGGTCTAATACATTTGCATACTCAATTGTAAACAAAAAGTTTCCAACTCAGCTAATAATGCATGTATCCACTTCAGAATTTGTATTTATATTAGTTTCTACAGGGCTAATAAGAATATGTATTTATATTAGTTTTTACAGGGCTAATACATTCGCATACTCAATTGTAAACAAAAAGTTCCCAACTCAGCTAATGCATGTATCCACTTCAGAATTTGTATTTATATTAGTTTCTACAGGGCTAATAAGAATATGTATTTATATTAGTTTTTACAGGGCTAATACATTCGCATACTCAATTGATAATTTTTAAACAAATAGTTCCCAACTCAGCGAATAATGCCTGTATCCACTTCAGAATTTGGATTTATATTAGTTTTTACATGGCTAATACATTTGCATACTCAATTGTAAATTTGTAAACAAAAAGTTCCCAACTCAGCTAATAATTCATGTATCCACTTTAGAATTTGTATTTATATTAGTTTGATTGATTGATAATTTTTAAACAAATAGTTCCCAACTCAGCGAATAATGCCTGTATCCACTTCAGAATTTGGATTTATATTAGTTTTTACATGGCTAATACATTTGCATACTCAATTGTAAATTTGTAAACAAAAAGTTCCCAACTCAGCTAAAAATGGATGTATCCACTTCAGAATTTGTATTTATATTAGTTTTTACAGGTCTAATACATTTGCATACTCAATTGTAAACAAAAAGTTCCCAACTCAGCTAATGCATGTATCCACTTCAGAATTTGTATTTATATTAGTTTCTACAGGGCTAATAAGAATATGTATTTATATTAGTTTTTACAGGGCTAATACATTCGCATACTCAATTGATAATTTTTAAACAAATAGTTCCCAACTCAGCGAATAATGCATGTATCCTCTTCAGAATTTGTATTTATATTAGTTTCTACAAGGTTAATACATTTGCATACTCAATTGTAAATTTGTAAACAAAAAGTTCCCAAATCAGCTAATAATGCATGTATCCACTTCAGAATTTGAATTTATATTAGTTTTTACAGGGCTATTACATTTGCATACTCAATTGTAAATTTGTAAACAAAAAGTTCCCAACTCAGCTAATAATGCATGTATCCACTTCAGAATTTGTATTTATATTAGTTTCTACAGGGCTAATAAGAATTTGTATTTATATTAGTTTTTACATGGCTAATACTTTTGCATACTCAATTGTAAATTTGTAAACAAATAGTTCCCAACTCAGCTAATAATGCATGTATCCACTTCAGAATTTGTATTTATATTAGTTTTTACAGGGCTCATACATTTGCATACTCAATTGATAATTTGCAAACAAATAGTTCCCAAATCAGCTTATAATGCATGTATCCACTTCATAATTTGGATTTATATTAGTTTTTACATGGCTAATACTTTTGCATACTCAATTGTAAATTTGTAAACAAAAATTTTTCAACTCAGCTAATAATGCATGTATCTACTTCAGAATTTGTATTTATATTAGTTTCTACAAGGCTAATACGAATTTGTATTTATATTAGTTTTTACAGGGCTAATACATGTGCATACTCAATTGTAAATTTGTAAACAAAAATTTTCCAACTCAGCTAAAAATGGATGTATCCACTTCAGAATTTGTATTGATATTAGTTTTTACAGGGCTAATACGGATTTGTATTTATATTAGTTTTTACAGGGCTAATACATGTGCATACTCAATTGTAAATTTGTAAACAAAAATTTTCCAACTCAGCTAAAAATGGATGTATCCACTTCAGAATTTGTATTTATATTAGTTTCTACAGGGCTAATAAGAATATGTATTTATATTAGTTTTTACAGGGCTAATACATTCGCATACTCAATTGATAATTTTTAAACAAATAGTTCCCAACTCAGCGAATAATGCCTGTATCCACTTCAGAATTTGGATTTATATTAGTTTTTACATGGCTAATACATTTGCATACTCAATTGTAAATTTGTAAACAAAAAGTTCCCAAATCAGCTTATAATGCATGTATCCACTTCATAATTTGGATTTATATTAGTTTTTACATGGCTAATACTTTTGCATACTCAATTGTAAATTTGTAAACAAAAATTTTTCAACTCAGCTAATAATGCATGTATCTACTTCAGAATTTGTATTTATATTAGTTTCTACAAGGCTAATACGAATTTGTATTTATATTAGTTTTTACAGGGCTAATACATGTGCATACTCAATTGTAAATTTGTAAACAAAAATTTTCCAACTCAGCTAAAAATGGATGTATCCACTTCAGAATTTGTATTGATATTAGTTTTTACAGGGCTAATACGGATTTGTATTTATATTAGTTTTTACAGGGCTAATACATGTGCATACTCAATTGTAAATTTGTAAACAAAAATTTTCCAACTCAGCTAAAAATGGATGTATCCACTTCAGAATTTGTATTTATATTAGTTTCTACAGGGCTAATAAGAATATGTATTTATATTAGTTTTTACAGGGCTAATACATTCGCATACTCAATTGATAATTTTTAAACAAATAGTTCCCAACTCAGCGAATAATGCCTGTATCCACTTCAGAATTTGGATTTATATTAGTTTTTACATGGCTAATACATTTGCATACTCAATTGTAAATTTGTAAACAAAAAGTTCCCAACTCAGCTAATAATGCATGTATCCACTTCAGAATTTGTATTTATATTAGTTTCTACAGGGCTAATAAGAATTTGTATTTATATTAGTTTCTACAAGGTTAATACATTTGCATACTCAATTGTAAATTTGTAAACAAAAAGTTCCCAACTCAGCTAATAATGCATGTATCCACTTCAGAATTTGAATTTATATTAGTTTTTACAGGGCTATTACATTTGCATACTCAATTGTAAATTTGTAAACAAAAAGTTCCCAACTCAGCTAATAATGCATGTATCCACTTCAGAATTTGTATTTATATTAGTTTCTACAGGGCTAATACGAATTTGTATTTATATTAGTTTTTACAGGGCTAATACATGTGCATACTCAATTGTAAATTTGTAAACAAAAATTTTCCAACTCAGCTAAAAATGGATGTATCCACTTCAGAATTTGTATTTATATTAGTTTTTACAGGTCTAATACATTTGCATACTCAATTGTAACAAAAAGTTTCCAACTCAGCTAATAATGCATGTATCCACTTCAGAATTTGTATTTATATTAGTTTCTACAGGGCTAATAAGAATATGTATTTATATTAGTTTTTACAGGGCTAATACATTCGCATACTCAATTGTAAACAAAAAGTTCCCAACTCAGCTAATGCATGTATCCACTTCAGAATTTGTATTTATATTAGTTTTTACATGGCTAATACATTTGCATACTCAATTGTAAATTTGTAAACAAAAAGTTCCCAACTCAGCTAATAATGCATGTATCCACTTTAGAATTTGTATTTATATTAGTTTGATTGATTGATAATTTTTAAACAAATAGTTCCCAACTCAGCGAATAATGCCTGTATCCACTTCAGAATTTGGATTTATATTAGTTTTTACATGGCTAATACATTTGCATACTCAATTGTAAATTTGTAAACAAAAAGTTCCCAACTCAGCTAATAATGCATGTATCCACTTTAGAATTTGTATTTATATTAGTTTGATTGATTGATAATTTTTAAACAAATAGTTCCCAACTCAGCGAATAATGCCTGTATCCACTTCAGAATTTGGATTTATATTAGTTTTTACATGGCTAATACATTTGCATACTCAATTGTAAATTTGTAAACAAAAAGTTCCCAACTCAGCTAAAAATGGATGTATCCACTTCAGAATTTGTATTTATATTAGTTTTTACAGGTCTAATACATTTGCATACTCAATTGTAAACAAAAAGTTCCCAACTCAGCTAATGCATGTATCCACTTCAGAATTTGTATTTATATTAGTTTCTACAGGGCTAATAAGAATATGTATTTATATTAGTTTTTACAGGGCTAATACATTCGCATACTCAATTGATAATTTTTAAACAAATAGTTCCCAACTCAGCGAATAATGCATGTATCCTCTTCAGAATTTGTATTTATATTAGTTTCTACAAGGTTAATACATTTGCATACTCAATTGTAAATTTGTAAACAAAAAGTTCCCAAATCAGCTAATAATGCATGTATCCACTTCAGAATTTGAATTTATATTAGTTTTTACAGGGCTATTACATTTGCATACTCAATTGTAAATTTGTAAACAAAAAGTTCCCAACTCAGCTAATAATGCATGTATCCACTTCAGAATTTGTATTTATATTAGTTTCTACAGGGCTAATAAGAATTTGTATTTATATTAGTTTTTACATGGCTAATACTTTTGCATACTCAATTGTAAATTTGTAAACAAATAGTTCCCAACTCAGCTAATAATGCATGTATCCACTTTAGAATTTGTATTTATATTAGTTTTTACAGGGCTAATACATTCGCATACTCAATTGATAATTTTTAAACAAATAGTTCCCAACTCAGCGAATAATGCCTGTATCCACTTCAGAATTTGGATTTATATTAGTTTTTACATGGCTAATACATTTGCATACTCAATTGTAAATTTGTAAACAAAAAGTTCCCAACTCAGCTAATAATGCATGTATCCACTTTAGAATTTGTATTTATATTAGTTTGATTGATTGATAATTTTTAAACAAATAGTTCCCAACTCAGCGAATAATGCCTGTATCCACTTCAGAATTTGGATTTATATTAGTTTTTACATGGCTAATACATTTGCATACTCAATTGAAAATTTGTAAACAAAAAGTTCCCAACTCAGCTAAAAATGGATGTATCCACTTCAGAATTTGTATTTATATTAGTTTTTACAGGGCTCATACATTTGCATACTCAATTGATAATTTGCAAACAAAAAGTTCCCAACTCAGCTAATAATGCATGTATCCACTTCAGAATTTGTATTTATATTAGTTTCTACAGGGCTAATACTTTTGCATACTCAATTGTAAATTTGTAAACAAAAATTTTCCAACTCAGCTAATAATGCATGTATCTACTTCAGAATTTGTATTTATATTAGTTTCTACAAGGCTAATACGAATTTGTATTTATATTAGTTTTTACAGGGCTAATACATGTGCATACTCAATTGTAAATTTGTAAACAAAAATTTTCCAACTCAGCTAAAAATGGATGTATCCACTTCAGAATTTGTATTTATATTAGTTTTTACAGGGCTAATACGGATTTGTATTTATATTAGTTTTTACAGGGCTAATACATGTTCATACTCAATTGTAAATTTGTAAACAAAAATTTTCCAACTCAGCTAAAAATGGATGTATCCACTTCAGAATTTGTATTTATATTAGTTTTTACAGGTCTAATACATTTGCATACTCAATTGTAAACAAAAAGTTCCAACCCAGCTAATAATGCATGTATCCACTTCAGAATTTGTATTTATATTAGTTTCTACAGGGCTAATAAGAATATGTATTTATATTAGTTTTTACAGGGCTAATACATTCGCATACTCAATTGTAAATTTGTAAACAAACAGTTCCCAACTCAGCTAATAATGCATGTATCCACTTCAGAATTTGTATTTATATTAGTTTTTACAGGGCTCATACATTTGCATACTCAATTGATAATTTGTAAACAAAAAGTTCCCAACTCAGCTAATAATGCATGTATCCACTTCAGAATTTGAATTTATATTAGTTTTTACAGGTCTAATACATTTGCATACTCAATTGTAAACAAAAAGTTCCCAACTCAGCTAATGCATGTATCCACTTCAGAATTTGTATTTATATTAGTTTTTACAGGGCTCATACATTTGCATACTCAATTGATAATTTGCAAACAAATAGTTCCCAAATCAGCTTATAATGCATGTATCCACTTCATAATTTGGATTTATATTAGTTTTTACATGGCTAATACTTTTGCATACTCAATTGTAAATTTGTAAACAAAAATTTTCCAACTCAGCTAATAATGCATGTATCTACTTCAGAATTTGTATTTATATTAGTTTCTACAAGGCTAATACGAATTTGTATTTATATTAGTTTTTACAGGGCTAATACATGTGCATACTCAATTGTAAATTTGTAAACAAAAATTTTCCAACTCAGCTAAAAATGGATGTATCCACTTCAGAATTTGTATTTATATTAGTTTTTACAGGGCTAATACGGATTTGTATTTATATTAGTTTTTACAGGGCTAATACATGTTCATACTCAATTGTAAATTTGTAAACAAAAATTTTCCAACTCAGCTAAAAATGGATGTATCCACTTCAGAATTTGTATTTATATTAGTTTTTACAGGTCTAATACATTTGCATACTCAATTGTAAACAAAAAGTTCCCAACTCAGCTAATAATGCATGTATCCACTTCAGAATTTGTATTTATATTAGTTTCTACAGGGCTAATAAGAATATGTATTTATATTAGTTTTTACAGGGCTAATACATTCGCATACTCAATTGTAAATTTGTAAACAAATAGTTCCCAACTCAGCTAATAATGCATGTATCCACTTCAGAATTTGTATTTATATTAGTTTTTACAGGGCTCATACATTTGCATACTCAATTGATAATTTGTAAACAAAAAGTTCCCAACTCAGCTAATAATGCATGTATCCACTTCAGAATTTGAATTTATATTAGTTTTTACAGGTCTAATACATTTGCATACTCAATTGTAAACAAAAAGTTCCCAACTCAGCTAATGCATGTATCCACTTCAGAATTTGTATTTATATTAGTTTTTACAGGGCTCATACATTTGCATGCTCAATTGATAATTTGCAAACAAATAGTTCCCAAATCAGCTTATAATGCATGTATCCACTTCATAATTTGGATTTATATTAGTTTTTACATGGCTAATACTTTTGCATACTCAATTGTAAATTTGTAAACAAAAATTTTCCAACTCAGCTAATAATGCATGTATCTACTTCAGAATTTGTATTTATATTAGTTTCTACAAGGCTAATACGAATTTGTATTTATATTAGTTTTTACAGGGCTAATACATGTACATACTCAATTGTAAATTTGTAAACAAAAATTTTCCAACTCAGCTAAAAATGGATGTATCCACTTCAGAATTTGTATTTATATTAGTTTTTACAGGTCTAATACATTTGCATACTCAATTGTAAACAAAAAGTTCCCAACTCAGCTAATAATGCATGTATCCACTTCAGAATTTGTATTTATATTAGTTTCTACAGGGCTAATAAGAATATGTATTTATATTAGTTTTTACAGGGCTAATACATTCGCATACTCAATTGTAAATTTGTAAACAAATAGTTCCCAACTCAGCTAATAATGCATGTATCCACTTCAGAATTTGTATTTATATTAGTTTTTACAGGGCTCATACATTTGCATACTCAATTGATAATTTGTAAACAAAAAGTTCCCAACTCAGCTAATAATGCATGTATCCACTTCAGAATTTGAATTTATATTAGTTTTTACAGGTCTAATACATTTGCATACTCAATTGTAAACAAAAAGTTCCCAACTCAGCTAATGCATGTATCCACTTCAGAATTTGTATTTATATTAGTTTTTACAGGGCTCATACATTTGCATACTCAATTGATAATTTGCAAACAAATAGTTCCCAAATCAGCTTATAATGCATGTATCCACTTCATAATTTGGATTTATATTAGTTTTTACATGGCTAATACTTTTGCATACTCAATTGTAAATTTGTAAACAAAAATTTTCCAACTCAGCTAATAATGCATGTATCTACTTCAGAATTTGTATTTATATTAGTTTCTACAAGGCTAATACGAATTTGTATTTATATTAGTTTTTACAGGGCTAATACATGTGCATACTCAATTGTAAATTTGTAAACAAAAATTTTCCAACTCAGCTAAAAATGGATGTATCCACTTCAGAATTTGTATTTATATTAGTTTTTACAGGGCTAATACGGATTTGTATTTATATTAGTTTTTACAGGGCTAATACATGTTCATACTCAATTGTAAATTTGTAAACAAAAATTTTCCAACTCAGCTAAAAATGGATGTATCCACTTCAGAATTTGTATTTATATTAGTTTTTACAGGTCTAATACATTTGCATACTCAATTGTAAACAAAAAGTTCCCAACTCAGCTAATAATGCATGTATCCACTTCAGAATTTGTATTTATATTAGTTTCTACAGGGCTAATAAGAATTTGTATTTATATTAGTTTTTACATGGCTAATACTTTTGCATACTCAATTGTAAATTTGTAAACAAATAGTTCCCAACTCAGCTAATAATGCATGTATCCACTTCAGAATTTGTATTTATATTAGTTTCTACAGGGCTAATAAGAATATGTATTTATATTAGTTTTTACAGGGCTAATACATTCGCATACTCAATTGTAAATTTGTAAACAAATAGTTCCCAACTCAGCTAATAATGCATGTATCCACTTCAGAATTTGTATTTATATTAGTTTTTACAGGGCTCATACATTTGCATACTCAATTGATAATTTGTAAACAAAAAGTTCCCAACTCAGCTAATAATGCATGTATCCACTTCAGAATTTGAATTTATATTAGTTTTTACAGGTCTAATACATTTGCATACTCAATTGTAAACAAAAAGTTCCCAACTCAGCTAATGCATGTATCCACTTCAGAATTTGTATTTATATTAGTTTTTACAGGGCTCATACATTTGCATACTCAATTGATAATTTGCAAACAAATAGTTCCCAAATCAGCTTATAATGCATGTATCCACTTCATAATTTGGATTTATATTAGTTTTTACATGGCTAATACTTTTGCATACTCAATTGTAAATTTGTAAACAAAAATTTTCCAACTCAGCTAATAATGCATGTATCTACTTCAGAATTTGTATTTATATTAGTTTCTACAAGGCTAATACGAATTTGTATTTATATTAGTTTTTACAGGGCTAATACATGTGCATACTCAATTGTAAATTTGTAAACAAAAATTTTCCAACTCAGCTAAAAATGGATGTATCCACTTCAGAATTTGTATTTATATTAGTTTTTACAGGGCTAATACGGATTTGTATTTATATTAGTTTTTACAGGGCTAATACATGTTCATACTCAATTGTAAATTTGTAAACAAAAATTTTCCAACTCAGCTAAAAATGGATGTATCCACTTCAGAATTTGTATTTATATTAGTTTTTACAGGTCTAATACATTTGCATACTCAATTGTAAACAAAAAGTTCCCAACTCAGCTAATAATGCATGTATCCACTTCAGAATTTGTATTTATATTAGTTTCTACAGGGCTAATAAGAATATGTATTTATATTAGTTTTTACAGGGCTAATACATTCGCAACTCAATTGTAAATTTGTAAACAAATAGTTCCCAACTCAGCTAATAATGCATGTATCCACTTCAGAATTTGTATTTATATTAGTTTTTACAGGGCTCATACATTTGCATACTCAATTGATAATTTGTAAACAAAAAGTTCCCAACTCAGCTAATAATGCATGTATCCACTTCAGAATTTGAATTTATATTAGTTTTTACAGGTCTAATACATTTGCATACTCAATTGTAAACAAAAAGTTCCCAACTCAGCTAATGCATGTATCCACTTCAGAATTTGTATTTATATTAGTTTTTACAGGGCTCATACATTTGCATACTCAATTGATAATTTGCAAACAAATAGTTCCCAAATCAGCTTATAATGCATGTATCCACTTCATAATTTGGATTTATATTAGTTTTTACATGGCTAATACTTTTGCATACTCAATTGTAAATTTGTAAACAAAAATTTTCCAACTCAGCTAATAATGCATGTATCTACTTCAGAATTTGTATTTATATTAGTTTCTACAAGGCTAATACGAATTTGTATTTATATTAGTTTTTACAGGGCTAATACATGTGCATACTCAATTGTAAATTTGTAAACAAAAATTTTCCAACTCAGCTAAAAATGGATGTATCCACTTCAGAATTTGTATTTATATTAGTTTTTACAGGGCTAATACGGATTTGTATTTATATTAGTTTTTACAGGGCTAATACATGTTCATACTCAATTGTAAATTTGTAAACAAAAATTTTCCAACTCAGCTAAAAATGGATGTATCCACTTCAGAATTTGTATTTATATTAGTTTTTACAGGTCTAATACATTTGCATACTCAATTGTAAACAAAAAGTTCCCAACTCAGCTAATAATGCATGTATCCACTTCAGAATTTGTATTTATATTAGTTTCTACAGGGCTAATAAGAATTTGTATTTATATTAGTTTTTACATGGCTAATACTTTTGCATACTCAATTGTAAATTTGTAAACAAATAGTTCCCAACTCAGCTAATAATGCATGTATCCACTTCAGAATTTGTATTTATATTAGTTTTTACAGGGCTCATACATTTGCATACTCAATTGATAATTTGTAAACAAAAAGTTCCCAACTCAGCTAATAATGCATGTATCCACTTCAGAATTTGAATTTATATTAGTTTTTACAGGTCTAATACATTTGCATACTCAATTGTAAACAAAAAGTTCCCAACTCAGCTAATGCATGTATCCACTTCAGAATTTGTATTTATATTAGTTTCTACAGGGCTAATAAGAATATGTATTTATATTAGTTTTTACAGGGCTAATACATTCGCATACTCAATTGATAATTTTTAAACAAATAGTTCCCAACTCAGCGAATAATGCATGTATCCTCTTCAGAATTTGTATTTATATTAGTTTCTACAAGGTTAATACATTTGCATACTCAATTGTAAATTTGTAAACAAAAAGTTTCCAAATCAGCTAATAATGCATGTATCCACTTCAGAATTTGAATTTATATTAGTTTTTACAGGGCTATTACATTTGCATACTCAATTGTAAATTTGTAAACAAAAATTTTCCAACTCAGCTAAAAATGGATGTATCCACTTCAGAATTTGTATTTATATTAGTTTTTACAGGGCTAATACGGATTTGTATTTATATTAGTTTTTACAGGGCTAATACATGTTCATACTCAATTGTAAATTTGTAAACAAAAATTTTCCAACTCAGCTAAAAATGGATGTATCCACTTCAGAATTTGTATTTATATTAGTTTTTACAGGTCTAATACATTTGCATACTCAATTGTAAACAAAAAGTTCCCAACTCAGCTAATAATGCATGTATCCACTTCAGAATTTGTATTTATATTAGTTTCTACAGGGCTAATAAGAATATGTATTTATATTAGTTTTTACAGGGCTAATACATTCGCATACTCAATTGTAAATTTGTAAACAAATAGTTCCCAACTCAGCTAATAATGCATGTATCCACTTCAGAATTTGTATTTATATTAGTTTTTACAGGGCTCATACATTTGCATACTCAATTGATAATTTGTAAACAAAAAGTTCCCAACTCAGCTAATAATGCATGTATCCACTTCAGAATTTGAATTTATATTAGTTTTTACAGGTCTAATACATTTGCATACTCAATTGTAAACAAAAAGTTCCCAACTCAGCTAATGCATGTATCCACTTCAGAATTTGTATTTATATTAGTTTTTACAGGGCTCATACATTTGCATACTCAATTGATAATTTGCAAACAAATAGTTCCCAAATCAGCTTATAATGCATGTATCCACTTCATAATTTGGATTTATATTAGTTTTTACATGGCTAATACTTTTGCATACTCAATTGTAAATTTGTAAACAAAAATTTTCCAACTCAGCTAATAATGCATGTATCTACTTCAGAATTTGTATTTATATTAGTTTCTACAAGGCTAATACGAATTTGTATTTATATTAGTTTTTACAGGGCTAATACATGTGCATACTCAATTGTAAATTTGTAAACAAAAATTTTCCAACTCAGCTAAAAATGGATGTATCCACTTCAGAATTTGTATTTATATTAGTTTTTACAGGGCTAATACGGATTTGTATTTATATTAGTTTTTACAGGGCTAATACATGTTCATACTCAATTGTAAATTTGTAAACAAAAATTTTCCAACTCAGCTAAAAATGGATGTATCCACTTCAGAATTTGTATTTATATTAGTTTTTACAGGTCTAATACATTTGCATACTCAATTGTAAACAAAAAGTTCCCAACTCAGCTAATAATGCATGTATCCACTTCAGAATTTGTATTTATATTAGTTTCTACAGGGCTAATAAGAATTTGTATTTATATTAGTTTTTACATGGCTAATACTTTTGCATACTCAATTGTAAATTTGTAAACAAATAGTTCCCAACTCAGCTAATAATGCATGTATCCACTTCAGAATTTGTATTTATATTAGTTTTTACAGGGCTCATACATTTGCATACTCAATTGATAATTTGTAAACAAAAAGTTCCCAACTCAGCTAATAATGCATGTATCCACTTCAGAATTTGTATTTATATTAGTTTCTACAGGGCTAATAAGAATATGTATTTATATTAGTTTTTACAGGGCTAATACATTCGCATACTCAATTGATAATTTTTAAACAAATAGTTCCCAACTCAGCTAATAATGCATGTATCCACTTCAGAATTTGTATTTATATTAGTTTTTACAGGGCTCATACATTTGCATACTCAATTGATAATTTGTAAACAAAAAGTTCCCAACTCAGCTAATAATGCATGTATCCACTTCAGAATTTGTATTTATATTAGTTTCTACAGGGCTAATAAGAATATGTATTTATATTAGTTTTTACAGGGCTAATACATTCGCATACTCAATTGATAATTTTTAAACAAATAGTTCCCAACTCAGCTAATAATGCATGTATCCACTTCAGAATTTGTATTTATATTAGTTTTTACAGGGCTCATACATTTGCATACTCAATTGATAATTTGTAAACAAAAAGTTCCCAACTCAGCTAATAATGCATGTATCCTCTTCAGAATTTGTATTTATATTAGTTTCTACAAGGTTAATACATTTGCATACTCAATTGTAAATTTGTAAACAAAAAGTTTCCAAATCAGCTAATAATGCATGTATCCACTT
Organism: Drosophila kikkawai; assembly: GCF_030179895.1. NCBI lineage: Eukaryota > Metazoa > Arthropoda > Insecta > Diptera > Drosophilidae > Drosophila > Drosophila kikkawai. Next base: position 67,550 of record NW_027222472.1, on the reverse strand, counting down.
CAGAATTTGAATTTATATTAGTTTTTACAGGGCTATTACATTTGCATACTCAATTGTAAATTTGTAAACAAAAAGTTCCCAACTCAGCTAATAATGCATGTATCCACTTCAGAATTTGTATTTATATTAGTTTCTACAGGGCTAATAAGAATATGTATTTATATTAGTTTTTACAGGGCTAATACATTCGCATACTCAATTGTAAATTTGTAAACAAATAGTTCCCAACTCAGCTAATAATGCATGTATCCACTTCAGAATTTGTATTTATATTAGTTTTTACAGGGCTCATACATTTGCATACTCAATTGATAATTTGTAAACAAAAAGTTCCCAACTCAGCTAATAATGCATGTATCCACTTCAGAATTTGAATTTATATTAGTTTTTACAGGTCTAATACATTTGCATACTCAATTGTAAACAAAAAGTTCCCAACTCAGCTAATGCATGTATCCACTTCAGAATTTGTATTTATATTAGTTTTTACAGGGCTCATACATTTGCATACTCAATTGATAATTTGCAAACAAATAGTTCCCAAATCAGCTTATAATGCATGTATCCACTTCATAATTTGGATTTATATTAGTTTTTACATGGCTAATACTTTTGCATACTCAATTGTAAATTTGTAAACAAAAATTTTCCAACTCAGCTAATAATGCATGTATCTACTTCAGAATTTGTATTTATATTAGTTTCTACAAGGCTAATACGAATTTGTATTTATATTAGTTTTTACAGGGCTAATACATGTACATACTCAATTGTAAATTTGTAAACAAAAATTTTCCAACTCAGCTAAAAATGGATGTATCCACTTCAGAATTTGTATTTATATTAGTTTTTACAGGTCTAATACATTTGCATACTCAATTGTAAACAAAAAGTTCCCAACTCAGCTAATAATGCATGTATCCACTTCAGAATTTGTATTTATATTAGTTTCTACAGGGCTAATAAGAATATGTATTTATATTAGTTTTTACAGGGCTAATACATTCGCATACTCAATTGTAAATTTGTAAACAAATAGTTCCCAACTCAGCTAATAATGCATGTATCCACTTCAGAATTTGTATTTATATTAGTTTTTACAGGGCTCATACATTTGCATACTCAATTGATAATTTGTAAACAAAAAGTTCCCAACTCAGCTAATAATGCATGTATCCACTTCAGAATTTGAATTTATATTAGTTTTTACAGGTCTAATACATTTGCATACTCAATTGTAAACAAAAAGTTCCCAACTCAGCTAATGCATGTATCCACTTCAGAATTTGTATTTATATTAGTTTTTACAGGGCTCATACATTTGCATACTCAATTGATAATTTGCAAACAAATAGTTCCCAAATCAGCTTATAATGCATGTATCCACTTCATAATTTGGATTTATATTAGTTTTTACATGGCTAATACTTTTGCATACTCAATTGTAAATTTGTAAACAAAAATTTTCCAACTCAGCTAATAATGCATGTATCTACTTCAGAATTTGTATTTATATTAGTTTCTACAAGGCTAATACGAATTTGTATTTATATTAGTTTTTACAGGGCTAATACATGTGCATACTCAATTGTAAATTTGTAAACAAAAATTTTCCAACTCAGCTAAAAATGGATGTATCCACTTCAGAATTTGTATTTATATTAGTTTTTACAGGGCTAATACGGATTTGTATTTATATTAGTTTTTACAGGGCTAATACATGTTCATACTCAATTGTAAATTTGTAAACAAAAATTTTCCAACTCAGCTAAAAATGGATGTATCCACTTCAGAATTTGTATTTATATTAGTTTTTACAGGTCTAATACATTTGCATACTCAATTGTAAACAAAAAGTTCCCAACTCAGCTAATAATGCATGTATCCACTTCAGAATTTGTATTTATATTAGTTTCTACAGGGCTAATAAGAATTTGTATTTATATTAGTTTTTACATGGCTAATACTTTTGCATACTCAATTGTAAATTTGTAAACAAATAGTTCCCAACTCAGCTAATAATGCATGTATCCACTTCAGAATTTGTATTTATATTAGTTTCTACAGGGCTAATAAGAATATGTATTTATATTAGTTTTTACAGGGCTAATACATTCGCATACTCAATTGTAAATTTGTAAACAAATAGTTCCCAACTCAGCTAATAATGCATGTATCCACTTCAGAATTTGTATTTATATTAGTTTTTACAGGGCTCATACATTTGCATACTCAATTGATAATTTGTAAACAAAAAGTTCCCAACTCAGCTAATAATGCATGTATCCACTTCAGAATTTGAATTTATATTAGTTTTTACAGGTCTAATACATTTGCATACTCAATTGTAAACAAAAAGTTCCCAACTCAGCTAATGCATGTATCCACTTCAGAATTTGTATTTATATTAGTTTTTACAGGGCTCATACATTTGCATACTCAATTGATAATTTGCAAACAAATAGTTCCCAAATCAGCTTATAATGCATGTATCCACTTCATAATTTGGATTTATATTAGTTTTTACATGGCTAATACTTTTGCATACTCAATTGTAAATTTGTAAACAAAAATTTTCCAACTCAGCTAATAATGCATGTATCTACTTCAGAATTTGTATTTATATTAGTTTCTACAAGGCTAATACGAATTTGTATTTATATTAGTTTTTACAGGGCTAATACATGTGCATACTCAATTGTAAATTTGTAAACAAAAATTTTCCAACTCAGCTAAAAATGGATGTATCCACTTCAGAATTTGTATTTATATTAGTTTTTACAGGGCTAATACGGATTTGTATTTATATTAGTTTTTACAGGGCTAATACATGTTCATACTCAATTGTAAATTTGTAAACAAAAATTTTCCAACTCAGCTAAAAATGGATGTATCCACTTCAGAATTTGTATTTATATTAGTTTTTACAGGGCTAATAAGAATATGTATTTATATTAGTTTTTACAGGGCTAATACATTCGCAACTCAATTGTAAATTTGTAAACAAATAGTTCCCAACTCAGCTAATAATGCATGTATCCACTTCAGAATTTGTATTTATATTAGTTTTTACAGGGCTCATACATTTGCATACTCAATTGATAATTTGTAAACAAAAAGTTCCCAACTCAGCTAATAATGCATGTATCCACTTCAGAATTTGAATTTATATTAGTTTTTACAGGTCTAATACATTTGCATACTCAATTGTAAACAAAAAGTTCCCAACTCAGCTAATGCATGTATCCACTTCAGAATTTGTATTTATATTAGTTTTTACAGGGCTCATACATTTGCATACTCAATTGATAATTTGCAAACAAATAGTTCCCAAATCAGCTTATAATGCATGTATCCACTTCATAATTTGGATTTATATTAGTTTTTACATGGCTAATACTTTTGCATACTCAATTGTAAATTTGTAAACAAAAATTTTCCAACTCAGCTAATAATGCATGTATCTACTTCAGAATTTGTATTTATATTAGTTTCTACAAGGCTAATACGAATTTGTATTTATATTAGTTTTTACAGGGCTAATACATGTGCATACTCAATTGTAAATTTGTAAACAAAAATTTTCCAACTCAGCTAAAAATGGATGTATCCACTTCAGAATTTGTATTTATATTAGTTTTTACAGGGCTAATACGGATTTGTATTTATATTAGTTTTTACAGGGCTAATACATGTTCATACTCAATTGTAAATTTGTAAACAAAAATTTTCCAACTCAGCTAAAAATGGATGTATCCACTTCAGAATTTGTATTTATATTAGTTTTTACAGGTCTAATACATTTGCATACTCAATTGTAAACAAAAAGTTCCCAACTCAGCTAATAATGCATGTATCCACTTCAGAATTTGTATTTATATTAGTTTCTACAGGGCTAATAAGAATTTGTATTTATATTAGTTTTTACATGGCTAATACTTTTGCATACTCAATTGTAAATTTGTAAACAAATAGTTCCCAACTCAGCTAATAATGCATGTATCCACTTCAGAATTTGTATTTATATTAGTTTTTACAGGGCTCATACATTTGCATACTCAATTGATAATTTGTAAACAAAAAGTTCCCAACTCAGCTAATAATGCATGTATCCACTTCAGAATTTGAATTTATATTAGTTTTTACAGGTCTAATACATTTGCATACTCAATTGTAAACAACAAGTTCCCAACTCAGCTAATGCATGTATCCACTTCAGAATTTGTATTTATATTAGTTTCTACAGGGCTAATAAGAATATGTATTTATATTAGTTTTTACAGGGCTAATACATTCGCATACTCAATTGATAATTTTTAAACAAATAGTTCCCAACTCAGCGAATAATGCATGTATCCTCTTCAGAATTTGTATTTATATTAGTTTCTACAAGGTTAATACATTTGCATACTCAATTGTAAATTTGTAAACAAAAAGTTTCCAAATCAGCTAATAATGCATGTATCCACTTCAGAATTTGAATTTATATTAGTTTTTACAGGGCTATTACATTTGCATACTCAATTGTAAATTTGTAAACAAAAATTTTCCAACTCAGCTAAAAATGGATGTATCCACTTCAGAATTTGTATTTATATTAGTTTTTACAGGGCTAATACGGATTTGTATTTATATTAGTTTTTACAGGGCTAATACATGTTCATACTCAATTGTAAATTTGTAAACAAAAATTTTCCAACTCAGCTAAAAATGGATGTATCCACTTCAGAATTTGTATTTATATTAGTTTTTACAGGTCTAATACATTTGCATACTCAATTGTAAACAAAAAGTTCCCAACTCAGCTAATAATGCATGTATCCACTTCAGAATTTGTATTTATATTAGTTTCTACAGGGCTAATAAGAATATGTATTTATATTAGTTTTTACAGGGCTAATACATTCGCATACTCAATTGTAAATTTGTAAACAAATAGTTCCCAACTCAGCTAATAATGCATGTATCCACTTCAGAATTTGTATTTATATTAGTTTTTACAGGGCTCATACATTTGCATACTCAATTGATAATTTGTAAACAAAAAGTTCCCAACTCAGCTAATAATGCATGTATCCACTTCAGAATTTGAATTTATATTAGTTTTTACAGGTCTAATACATTTGCATACTCAATTGTAAACAAAAAGTTCCCAACTCAGCTAATGCATGTATCCACTTCAGAATTTGTATTTATATTAGTTTTTACAGGGCTCATACATTTGCATACTCAATTGATAATTTGCAAACAAATAGTTCCCAAATCAGCTTATAATGCATGTATCCACTTCATAATTTGGATTTATATTAGTTTTTACATGGCTAATACTTTTGCATACTCAATTGTAAATTTGTAAACAAAAATTTTCCAACTCAGCTAATAATGCATGTATCTACTTCAGAATTTGTATTTATATTAGTTTCTACAAGGCTAATACGAATTTGTATTTATATTAGTTTTTACAGGGCTAATACATGTGCATACTCAATTGTAAATTTGTAAACAAAAATTTTCCAACTCAGCTAAAAATGGATGTATCCACTTCAGAATTTGTATTTATATTAGTTTTTACAGGGCTAATACGGATTTGTATTTATATTAGTTTTTACAGGGCTAATACATGTTCATACTCAATTGTAAATTTGTAAACAAAAATTTTCCAACTCAGCTAAAAATGGATGTATCCACTTCAGAATTTGTATTTATATTAGTTTTTACAGGTCTAATACATTTGCATACTCAATTGTAAACAAAAAGTTCCCAACTCAGCTAATAATGCATGTATCCACTTCAGAATTTGTATTTATATTAGTTTCTACAGGGCTAATAAGAATTTGTATTTATATTAGTTTTTACATGGCTAATACTTTTGCATACTCAATTGTAAATTTGTAAACAAATAGTTCCCAACTCAGCTAATAATGCATGTATCCACTTCAGAATTTGTATTTATATTAGTTTTTACAGGGCTCATACATTTGCATACTCAATTGATAATTTGTAAACAAAAAGTTCCCAACTCAGCTAATAATGCATGTATCCACTTCAGAATTTGTATTTATATTAGTTTCTACAGGGCTAATAAGAATATGTATTTATATTAGTTTTTACAGGGCTAATACATTCGCATACTCAATTGATAATTTTTAAACAAATAGTTCCCAACTCAGCGAATAATGCATGTATCCGCTTCAGAATTTGTATTTATATTAGTTTCTACAAGGTTAATACATTTGCATACTCAATTGTAAATTTGTAAACAAAAAGTTTCCAAATCAGCTAATAATGCATGTATCCACTTCAGAATTTGAATTTATATTAGTTTTTACAGGGCTATTACATTTGCATACTCAATTGTAAATTTGTAAACAAAAAGTTCCCAACTCAGCTAATAATGCATGTATCCACTTCAGAATTTGTATTTATATTAGTTTCTACAGGGCTAATAAGAATTTGTATTTATATTAGTTTTTACATGGCTAATACTTTTGCATACTCAATTGTAAATTTGTAAACAAATAGTTCCCAACTCAGCTAATAATGCATGTATCCACTTCAGAATTTGTATTTATATTAGTTTTTACAGGGCTCATACATTTGCATACTCAATTGTTAATTTGTAAACAAAAATTTTCCAACTCAGCTAATAATGCATGTATCTACTTCAGAATTTGTATTTATATTAGTTTCTACAAGGCTAATACGAATTTGTATTTATATTAGTTTTTACAGGGCTAATACATGTGCATACTCAATTGTAAATTTGTAAACAAAAATTTTCCAACTCAGCTAAAAATGGATGTATCCACTTCAGAATTTGTATTTATATTAGTTTTTACAGGGCTAATACGGATTTGTATTTATATTAGTTTTTACAGGGCTAATACATGTTCATACTCAATTGTAAATTTGTAAACAAAAATTTTCCAACTCAGCTAAAAATGGATGTATCCACTTCAGAATTTGTATTTATATTAGTTTTTACAGGTCTAATACATTTGCATACTCAATTGTAAACAAAAAGTTCCCAACTCAGCTAATAATGCATGTATCCACTTCAGAATTTGTATTTATATTAGTTTCTACAGGGCTAATAAGAATTTGTATTTATATTAGTTTTTACATGGCTAATACTTTTGCATACTCAATTGTAAATTTGTAAACAAATAGTTCCCAACTCAGCTAATAATGCATGTATCCACTTCAGAATTTGTATTTATATTAGTTTTTACAGGGCTCATACATTTGCATACTCAATTGATAATTTGTAAACAAAAAGTTCCCAACTCAGCTAATAATGCATGTATCCACTTCAGAATTTGAATTTATATTAGTTTTTACAGGTCTAATACATTTGCATACTCAATTGTAAACAAAAAGTTCCCAACTCAGCTAATGCATGTATCCACTTCAGAATTTGTATTTATATTAGTTTTTACAGGGCTCATACATTTGCATACTCAATTGATAATTTGCAAACAAATAGTTCCCAAATCAGCTTATAATGCATGTATCCACTTCATAATTTGGATTTATATTAGTTTTTACATGGCTAATACTTTTGCATACTCAATTGTAAATTTGTAAACAAAAATTTTCCAACTCAGCTAATAATGCATGTATCTACTTCAGAATTTGTATTTATATTAGTTTCTACAAGGCTAATACGAATTTGTATTTATATTAGTTTTTACAGGGCTAATACATGTGCATACTCAATTGTAAATTTGTAAACAAAAATTTTCCAACTCAGCTAAAAATGGATGTATCCACTTCAGAATTTGTATTTATATTAGTTTTTACAGGGCTAATACGGATTTGTATTTATATTAGTTTTTACAGGGCTAATACATGTTCATACTCAATTGTAAATTTGTAAACAAAAATTTTCCAACTCAGCTAAAAATGGATGTATCCACTTCAGAATTTGTATTTATATTAGTTTTTACAGGTCTAATACATTTGCATACTCAATTGTAAACAAAAAGTTCCCAACTCAGCTAATAATGCATGTATCCACTTCAGAATTTGTATTTATATTAGTTTCTACAGGGCTAATAAGAATTTGTATTTATATTAGTTTTTACATGGCTAATACTTTTGCATACTCAATTGTAAATTTGTAAACAAATAGTTCCCAACTCAGCTAATAATGCATGTATCCACTTCAGAATTTGTATTTATATTAGTTTTTACAGGGCTCATACATTTGCATACTCAATTGATAATTTGTAAACAAAAAGTTCCCAACTCAGCTAATAATGCATGTATCCACTTCAGAATTTGTATTTATATTAGTTTCTACAGGGCTAATAAGAATATGTATTTATATTAGTTTTTACAGGGCTAATACATTCGCATACTCAATTGATAATTTTTAAACAAATAGTTCCCAACTCAGCGAATAATGCATGTATCCGCTTCAGAATTTGTATTTATATTAGTTTCTACAAGGTTAATACATTTGCATACTCAATTGTAAATTTGTAAACAAAAAGTTTCCAAATCAGCTAATAATGCATGTATCCACTTCAGAATTTGAATTTATATTAGTTTTTATAGGGCTATTACATTTGCATACTCAATTGTAAATTTGTAAACAAAAAGTTCCCAACTCAGCTAATAATGCATGTATCCACTTCAGAATTTGTATTTATATTAGTTTCTACAGGGCTAATAAGAATTTGTATTTATATTAGTTTTTACATGGCTAATACTTTTGCATACTCAATTGTAAATTTGTAAACAAATAGTTCCCAACTCAGCTAATAATGCATGTATCCACTTCAGAATTTGTATTTATATTAGTTTTTACAGGGCTCATACATTTGCATACTCAATTGATAATTTGTAAACAAAAATTTTCCAACTCAGCTAATAATGCATGTATCTACTTCAGAATTTGTATTTATATTAGTTTCTACAAGGCTAATACGAATTTGTATTTATATTAGTTTTTACAGGGCTAATACATGTGCATACTCAATTGTAAATTTGTAAACAAAAATTTTCCAACTCAGCTAAAAATGGATGTATCCACTTCAGAATTTGTATTTATATTAGTTTTTACAGGGCTAATACGGATTTGTATTTATATTAGTTTTTACAGGGCTAATACATGTTCATACTCAATTGTAAATTTGTAAACAAAAATTTTCCAACTCAGCTAAAAATGGATGTATCCACTTCAGAATTTGTATTTATATTAGTTTTTACAGGTCTAATACATTTGCATACTCAATTGTAAACAAAAAGTTCCCAACTCAGCTAATAATGCATGTATCCACTTCAGAATTTGTATTTATATTAGTTTCTACAGGGCTAATAAGAATTTGTATTTATATTAGTTTTTACATGGCTAATACTTTTGCATACTCAATTGTAAATTTGTAAACAAATAGTTCCCAACTCAGCTAATAATGCATGTATCCACTTCAGAATTTGTATTTATATTAGTTTTTACAGGGCTCATACATTTGCATACTCAATTGATAATTTGTAAACAAAAAGTTCCCAACTCAGCTAATAATGCATGTATCCACTTCAGAATTTGAATTTATATTAGTTTTTACAGGTCTAATACATTTGCATACTCAATTGTAAACAAAAAGTTCCCAACTCAGCTAATGCATGTATCCACTTCAGAATTTGTATTTATATTAGTTTCTACAGGGCTAATAAGAATATGTATTTATATTAGTTTTTACAGGGCTAATACATTCGCATACTCAATTGATAATTTTTAAACAAATAGTTCCCAACTCAGCGAATAATGCATGTATCCTCTTCAGAATTTGTATTTATATTAGTTTCTACAAGGTTAATACATTTGCATACTCAATTGTAAATTTGTAAACAAAAAGTTTCCAAATCAGCTAATAATGCATGTATCCACTTCAGAATTTGAATTTATATTAGTTTTTACAGGGCTATTACATTTGCATACTCAATTGTAAATTTGTAAACAAAAAGTTCCCAACTCAGCTAATAATGCATGTATCTACTTCAGAATTTGTATTTATATTAGTTTCTACAGGGCTAATAAGAATTTGTATTTATATTAGTTTTTACATGGCTAATACTTTTGCATACTCAATTGTAAATTTGTAAACAAATAGTTCCCAACTCAGCTAATAATGCATGTATCCACTTCAGAATTTGTATTTATATTAGTTTTTACAGGGCTCATACATTTGCATACTCAATTGATAATTTGTAAACAAAAATTTTCCAACTCAGCTAATAATGCATGTATCTACTTCAGAATTTGTATTTATATTAGTTTCTACAAGGCTAATACGAATTTGTATTTATATTAGTTTTTACAGGGCTAATACATGTGCATACTCAATTGTAAATTTGTAAACAAAAATTTTCCAACTCAGCTAAAAATGGATGTATCCACTTCAGAATTTGTATTTATATTAGTTTTTACAGGGCTAATACGGATTTGTATTTATATTAGTTTTTACAGGGCTAATACATGTTCATACTCAATTGTAAATTTGTAAACAAAAATTTTCCAACTCAGCTAAAAATGGATGTATCCACTTCAGAATTTGTATTTGTTCAGGTCAGGAGCTTATGTTCCCGCCCCCCGCGACTCCGAAGCGCTCCCGCTTCTTCAAAGCTCCTCAGCTCGCTCTCTCGCTCCCGCTCTTCTAGCGGATGCTTCGGCTCTTGCCGATCGTCGCATCGCTGAGCGGCCGCTCCCGCTCTCCTAGTTTGATCTCCGACTCCAACTTGTACATTTTAATTCCTAATTAGAACTCGAATAAAGCGGATCATACGATTTTATATATATTGAAAATAACCACGCCCCCCCCGGCCTACTACTATTTTTCTTTGCGTTTGGTGGTGATTTTTCCCTTGCGCGATTTCGATATTTCTACTCCGGTGTTGTAGTGTACAAAACAGGACGAAATAGCCTTCTCGGTCTATAAGGACCTACCAACTATGATCATTCCGTAAAGGTGGTTCTTTAAGACGCTAGGTTCGAGGGTGCGCATTCTCGCTGTGCTCGGGTCCAGCTCGTCGGATGGGGCGGGGTTTTTTCTCCCCTAGCTATCTTTGTTTATAACACAAATCATATAATGCGCGAGATAAACTAAATAAATCGGGCTCTAAAGTGGTAATGAAGAAAAATCAAATAAAGTACAGAATCCGCGCCGCCGCGCGTAATCACCAACTAGAAAAGGAATCTTGCTCGGTTATGGGATCACAGGTGTTATGTGTCCCTTTTCACTACCCACCCAACCTTGACAACATATCGAAATTTGGCTGTTGTCCCAAAATTAAAGTAAAATTTACCTTTACTTCCTCTTAATAAATCTTGGCATGAGTACTCGACGAACGGAGATAATAATAATTTAAGCGATCATGTTTATGTTCATAAGAGTACAAAAAGGTTTCATTTTAATGTCATATTCCCTTAACAAAAACAACTAACAGCTATATTTACATGAAACACTAATTCAATACGAGGTAATTTAGTCAATGACTAAGTAATTAATTGGGCGGAACATCTCATCTCAAATCATCTTACATATATATATTATAATCTTATACGCATATAAACGCTTACAAATACTCACAATAGCTCTTACTCTCACCGATGTATCATTGGGCCCAAGATGACTCCGATGTAGTTGCTGTATAATTAAGAATTTAGGTTACATATATATATATATAGAGAGAGAAAGATATTTCAACAACTTCCCAATTTCATATTGCTTAGCCTTACATATTAATTTCTTTAAATAATTTATGCGCTAATTCATAGTTTAGAAAAAGAAACAAAGTTTAATACAAAACAGAATCTTCTAATTAATTTTTATAGAACTTTATACTGAATCTAACAAGAACAAAACAAAAGAGAATATGTAGATATTTAATTCATGTTGTCGAAACAATCACATCGCACGGCCGCTGCAAGGCGTTTTAGTTGTCACTCATTTATTCTTTCTTAGCTCTTATGCCTCCAAAACTCCTACGCAAAATTTGGACTTGTGCAATATGAATTGGGTTTAGGGGTTAGTTACGTAATACTGTGTAACACTGATGCATCTGCTCGCCGTTTTAAGCTGGTTTCGGGGTCTAAATTCCGTTTTGGAGCTGAATTCCATCGATCTTTTCAGCCTCCCAGACCCTTTTCCTAGGCGTAGATTAGGAGCGGCTGCCTCGGCCCTTTGAGCGCGATCTTGGTTACGTAATCCCTCAGTCCAAGTGTCGGCACCCCCTTTTTGCTCAGATAGCGGGGTGTACGCGGCTATAGCCAAGTTCGAGAGAGTGGACGAAAAGCGCTGTCTAAGCCCTCTGGCCTAAACTAACGGCCGATGCCTGAATAAGATCAAATTAGAATTTGGACGGCACCTATTTCTGAGACATACCTTCGGCACAGCAACTAGCACTTTTCACTCTGATAGTTCCAATAATATTTCCTTTTATTAATCAGTTTATAAACTTTCATATAATATTATATAATTGAAAGTCGATCACACGTGTATGTTGAAAACCACTCGCCACGAAAATATATAATGACTTCTATATGGTGTTTATAGCTCGCCGAATATAAATGGAATGATGGCAAGTGAACTTTTTATATTATGCTTAAACTCCCAAAAAATGCGGTTTTAGCTTAAAGCTTTGATATAGCGGTGAAATCGGGTGATGTTCTTGCATTCTTTCATTCCACCTGTTCAAGTGCAAGTGCATTAGCGAGGGTAGTTATAATAGTTTGCTAGCTTAATTGTACCTAAACAGAAGCGTTACCTAAAGTTTTGTTTTTCCAAAAGGTGGATACTACAACCACAGATAATGGAACAAGACCTATTCGCAGGGGCATTATCTGAAAATTTGAAAACTCTAATTGTTTGTTTTCCTGGTTTGCATATCTTTAAGATGGTAAACACCCAACTTTTTGCCTTCCACGTCAACCAATTCATAATAAAACGGACTTCTCTTCTTTTGAACTTTAGCTGGTATAAAAACTGGAGCTAACTTTGAGCTAAATTTCTTACTGGCATTGCTCTGTGTAAAGTTCCTGGCAAAGACGTCATCGCCTATCTGAAATTGTACATTTCGACTTCGAAGATTGTATTGCCTAGCGTTTAGTTCGTGTGATTTAGTCATGTTACTCTTGGCTTCTTGTCTCGCTAGTTTTATCATATCTGGGTATTCTAGGCTAATGTCATTGCTAAGCAGATCCAAGTTACGCAGCAACGCATAATCTTTTCCATTGAGTATCATGTTTTGGCCAAACGTAAGAAAATAGGGAGAGTAACCCGTGCTTCGGTGCAACGCAGCTCGAAGTGCACCACTGATAGCGTTTAAATTGACGTCCCAGTTGGTGTGATCATTTCCGATATAAGCGCGAATTGCAGCCAAAACTGATCGGTTTAATCTTTCACTCGCATTGGCTTGTGGCGAATATATGGCTGTGCATTTATGTGTTATGCCAAAACTAGTTAAAAATGCCTCAAAGTAACTGGACTTAAATTGGGAACCGTTATCCGTTAAGACAATTTCAGGCACCCCAAAGGTGTAAAATATAGAGCTCTGTAGGTAGTCACATATTTTAGGGGAGGTAAATCTCTTGAGTGGGCAGAGAAAGTGAAATTTCGTGCAGTGATCTACAATTATCAGCAATCCAATGTATCCATTCTTTGTACGCGGGTACGGACCTAGAAGATCCATATATAAACATTGAAAAGGACGATCGGATGTCATTGGTCGGCCCATTGGTGGCTTTAGAATCCTATTCGGATTTTTAGTGGATCGACAAATATGACAACTGGAAATGTATTCACGGATTTGGCTAACCATTCGTGGCCAAAACAAATAGCGTTTTACCTTTTCGACTGTTTTACCCATTCCACAGTGTGCTGAGCTTTGCGCATCATGTGCCTCCTGTAGTACTTCTGGAACAAGGGCAGATGGTACCCAAAGTTTCCAAGACTCGTGTTGTTCGTCACTGTGACTATTAAACTCGGTTCTCTTATACACGTATCCATCCTCTACCTTTAAATCATTAAATCTTTGTTGGTTTTCTTTTACTCGCTCAATTAAGTTTAGGTATTCTAATGATTTAAAATGACTAGACTGTAGATCAATAATTGGGCCACTCGCAACAATTGCATCTAAGCCAGGCTGTTCTTGACGGGACAAAGCATCCGCAACTACGTTTTCTGAGGCTCTGCGATGTGTAATCGAAAAGTCGAATGATTGTAGTTTCATGGACCACCTTGCGAGCCTTCCTGAAAGATCTTTTTGCCTCATCAGCCACTGTAACGCGGCATGATCAGTCACCACCAGGAAGTTCTGTCCTTCTATATACGGACGAAACTTTTTAATCCCTTTTATAACTGCAAGACATTCTAACTCACTAACCGTGTAGTTTCTCTGGGCTTTTGTTAATTTTTCCGACATGTATGCGATGGGCAATTCTACTCCATCTCGATCCTGCGCCAAGACACAACCAATACCATAGGTGCTGGCATCGCAAAGCAAAATAAATTGCCTCGAAAAGTCTGGAGTAATCAAAATTGGAGCTGAGGTCAGACAAGCTTTCAATAGATTAAAGGCCTTTTCAGCATCTTCAGTCCATACTAGTGCCTTTTTAGATTTTAATAACTCAGTCAAAGGAAAGCTTACTGTCGCATAATTTTCAACAAATCGCCGATACCAACCGGATAACCCTAAAAATCTTCGTAGCTGCTTTATAGAGATAGGTACGGGAAACTCATTAATCGCAATTATTTTCCCAGGATCCGTAAGAATTTGGCCCTCTCGAATTATAAATCCCAAATACTTGATTTCGCGCATACAAAATTTTGACTTTTCGACGTTTATAGTCAAATTGGCTTTCTTTAAACAAAGAGCAATCTCTTGGAGGGTAATCAAATGCGACTCAAAATCTTCGGAAAGAACAAGCAGGTCGTCTAAATAAACGAAAACTCGAGTTCTTAAATGTGCAGGAATGACCTGATCCATTAGTCGACAAAGAGTTTGGGGAGCGTTGCAAAGACCGAATGGCATCGTTTTGTATTGATAGAGAGGCCTGTTTGGCACAGTGAAAGCTGTATATTGACGGGATTGTTCGTCGAGGGGTATCTGCCAAAACGCATGCTTCATATCTAAACCAGTTATATACTTAGCTGCGGGAAGTCGACTTAAAATGCCATCAATATGAGGTAGCGGATATGCATCCTTTTTAGTAACCTTATTGACCTCTCGCGAATCTAAACAGAGTCTGTTCTTTTCCCCTTTCCTCACCAATACGCAATTACTGCTCCATGGGCTTGTAGACTCTTCAATGACGTCTAGCGACAACATATGGTCAACCTCAGCAAACATAAGCTTCTCTATAGCAGGAGAAACTGGCCAATGTCTCTGCTTGATGGGACAAGCTGTTCCTACATCAATTTTATGTTGAATCAAATTTGTTCTGCCTAATCCTTCCTTAGCAAATGACGGAAATACTTCAACGACAGCATCTAAACAACGTTGTTGGTCCTTGGACAAAATATGCCACTTTGGCAGTTCCTTTTCAGGGCTCTCTCCGCCAACATCCAATTCAGAAACCTGATTGTCAATAGAAATGTTCTTGTCTAACCCAAATTTACGCCAAAAGTCTATTCCCAGGTATATTTCTTGTTTCAGATCCGGAATAATGAAAAGTTCTAACACATCCGTTTTCTGCCTATATTTTACTTCCGTTACTAATTTCCCTACCACTTTACTTTGGGCTCCATTTGCCGTTCGAATACTTCCAGCACATTTCTTTGTTTTGCCTAATGCTAAGAGTTCGAGTGCTGCCTTGCCTCCCGCACAACTTAAAGTTGCTCCTGAGTCTAGAAGGGCATTATATTTGTTTCCTTCGATGCAAACTTCAGTATAGAGTCTATCATCGGACTTGGACAAAATTGCGGATATTATCTTTCCTCGGTCGGAACGTATAGTTTTCCAGTGCTTTCTCAAACGTTTTGTGGACCTCTTAGGACTCGGACTAATCTTAGATATAATAGATTCTGCGAATAACTTTTCCTTAAGCTTGTTATAATTATCTAACCTAATATGAAGAGGTATTGTGGAATAGTGTCGTTTTAAACCTTCTTCAGACTGTCCTCTCGTACTCTCTTCACTCGGTTTTTCCTGACGACTTACAGATACAACTGGATAGATTAGTTTTTCGGACATGTCTGCTTTTTGTCGAGTGACATGCCCGGTGGTCGGTTTCCCAACGGGTTACATCTCGGACATCGAGGCTTTCGAATATCCTTAGCGCCACACCCAAAACAAAATATAGCCAGCGGCTCTAAACAATCATCAAATCGATGCCCAGATTTTTCACAATTCCAACAGACCAGATTAAATGGTTTGTGCTGAATGGCTAAGATCTCTTGGTCAGATAGGTTCTGATCAGCTTGGTTTTGACCTTCATAGGAATCAGTTAGCTCATTTATATAGGAACGGAGAGTTCGAGGCTTATAGGCTTTTATCTCATTGTAAAATTGTTCATGTTTACGGACTTCAACACGTAATTGTGACCTATTTAGGATTCGTAAATGAAGTAGCTCATGATGCAAACTTGGTTTACCATTTCTTATTAATAAATCCACTAATTGGCTTTCGGACATGCCTTGATGAAGCCGGTCAGCTAGGTCTTCTATTGCATATTGATAGTCATCAAAAGATTCATTTTCGCCCTGTCGTCTCTTCCTTATCTTTTCCCAAATGTCAAGATCAGTTTCCGCTTCCTCAAAACGTTTACGAAATTCTATACAAAATATATTCCAAGTAAAATTGGTATAGTTGCGGTGAAATTTCCAAAACCAATCACTTGCCTTATTAGCAAATAAAAGATGCAAGTGATCACAGAGAAGCTGATAATCGTTATTCAAGTTCTGTTCCGTCAAAGATCGTATCCTATAAATAAAATCTTCCATTCGCATACAATTTCTAGAACCATCAAATTTTATTCGCCAATTTTGAATTATATTCGCAGCTTTTTCTGGAGATATTTGTGCATTCGATCGATTTCGGGAACTACTGGTACCTGAATGGTTAACTGAGGCAGAAACTGGTATACTATTTCTAGTATCGCGATCTCCAAAAGGAATAGAAGCTGGTATCTCGGATATTCCGTTTCTGTCTCGATTTCTCAGCGATGAATTACTACGAGTTAAATTCAAAACAGCCAATTGTTTGCTAATAGTCTCCTCAATATTGTTCGTTAAGATCTCCAGCATATCATCCATCATATTAGCTTGTTGAACGCTTAAAGTTTGTTGAATATACCTCACTATTTCCGCCTGTGATTTAGGTGAATTAACCCCATCTTCCTCAGTTCGTAACTCTTCCAACTGTCGGGTTTTAGATCGAGTAGACACGCCTATTTTTGAACTAAAAGGTCTTCCTCTACCTCGATTTCTAGTGTGAATTCTTGCTCTTACTGGATTACTTCCTTCTTGAATTCCACCTGCAGTCTCCTCGTTTCCTGAAGCCACGTCTCCAGTTTGATCTCTTATTTCTGCTGCTAATGTGTTGTTATCATAACTTAGTTGTGAAAGAATACACCCTGTAGCACATATTGGACACGCGGGTGTAACTTTGATTAATTCAACTATACAGTTCTTATGAAACCGATGCTGACACGGAGCGCTAGCAGCTAAATCATTAAGCAAAAGTACTTCGTTACAAATAGCGCAAAATGGATCGACTTGCTGGATTATAGCGTCGATATTTTCGTCACTATGCCCAATAACCATTTTGGTTTTTATTAATTTAATTTATTATCTTTAATTTAATTTAATCATCTCCTAATGTCCGTCTTTCCTCATCCACAGATTCTAAAAATCAAGCCAAGTATCCTCTTCTTTTAGGTTATTCTATTGCAGTTAGTTGAAGGTTGAAATTTGTTCGCGAAACTACTCAAATTACTGGACAATGTCTAAAGACACTCTAGAACATTGTATTTCCTAAGCACTTAGAGTTTGCTTTCTATAAGACTTCCTTTAAAGAAATAACTATTAATAAATTGATTTTGGCCAGCCTAGATCTATTAGGGTCGATCAATCCGAGCACCGAATTGCAATCGCTATATCCACTAACTGAGGTAGCTAGAATCCGCCATCAACAATAATTTGTTGTTCTTTATGGAATGTGGTTATGGCCAGGTAATGTGTATGTATTTTTTAGAGCTTAAATGGGACGAAAAAATATCCTTTCAGCCCCACGTTGGGCGCCAGAATGTGTAGTGTACAAAACAGGACGAAATAGCCTTCTCGGTCTATAAGGACCTACCAACTATGATCATTCCGTAAAGGTGGTTCTTTAAGACGCTAGGTTCGAGGGTGCGCATTCTCGCTGTGCTCGGGTCCAGCTCGTCGGATGGGGCGGGGTTTTTTCTCCCCTAGCTATCTTTGTTTATAACACAAATCATATAATGCGCGAGATAAACTAAATAAATCGGGCTCTAAAGTGGTAATGAAGAAAAATCAAATAAAGTACAGAATCCGCGCCGCCGCGCGTAATCACCAACTAGAAAAGGAATCTTGCTCGGTTATGGGATCACAGGTGTTATGTGTCCCTTTTCACTACCCACCCAACCTTGACAACATATCGAAATTTGGCTGTTGTCCCAAAATTAAAGTAAAATTTACCTTTACTTCCTCTTAATAAATCTTGGCATGAGTACTCGACGAACGGAGATAATAATAATTTAAGCGATCATGTTTATGTTCATAAGAGTACAAAAAGGTTTCATTTTAATGTCATATTCCCTTAACAAAAACAACTAACAGCTATATTTACATGAAACACTAATTCAATACGAGGTAATTTAGTCAATGACTAAGTAATTAATTGGGCGGAACATCTCATCTCAAATCATCTTACATATATATATTATAATCTTATACGCATATAAACGCTTACAAATACTCACAATAGCTCTTACTCTCACCGATGTATCATTGGGCCCAAGATGACTCCGATGTAGTTGCTGTATAATTAAGAATTTAGGTTACATATATATATATATAGAGAGAGAAAGATATTTCAACAACTTCCCAATTTCATATTGCTTAGCCTTACATATTAATTTCTTTAAATAATTTATGCGCTAATTCATAGTTTAGAAAAAGAAACAAAGTTTAATACAAAACAGAATCTTCTAATTAATTTTTATAGAACTTTATACTGAATCTAACAAGAACAAAACAACAGAGAATATGTAGATATTTAATTCATGTTGTCGAAACAATCACATCGCACGGCCGCTGCAAGGCGTTTTAGTTGTCACTCATTTATTCTTTCTTAGCTCTTATGCCTCCAAAACTCCTACGCAAAATTTGGACTTGTGCAATATGAATTGGGTTTAGGGGTTAGTTACGTAATACTGTGTAACACTGATGCATCTGCTCGCCGTTTTAAGCTGGTTTCGGGGTCTAAATTCCGTTTTGGAGCTGAATTCCATCGATCTTTTCAGCCTCCCAGACCCTTTTCCTAGGCGTAGATTAGGAGCGGCTGCCTCGGCCCTTTGAGCGCGATCTTGGTTACGTAATCCCTCAGTCCAAGTGTCGGCACCCCCTTTTTGCTCAGATAGCGGGGTGTACGCGGCTATAGCCAAGTTCGAGAGAGTGGACGAAAAGCGCTGTCTAAGCCCTCTGGCCTAAACTAACGGCCGATGCCTGAATAAGATCAAATTAGAATTTGGACGGCACCTATTTCTGAGACATACCTTCGGCACAGCAACTAGCACTTTTCACTCTGATAGTTCCAATAATATTTCCTTTTATTAATCAGTTTATAAACTTTCATATAATATTATATAATTGAAAGTCGATCACACGTGTATGTTGAAAACCACTCGCCACGAAAATATATAATGACTTCTATATGGTGTTTATAGCTCGCCGAATATAAATGGAATGATGGCAAGTGAACTTTTTATATTATGCTTAAACTCCCAAAAAATGCGGTTTTAGCTTAAAGCTTTGATATAGCGGTGAAATCGGGTGATGTTCTTGCATTCTTTCATTCCACCTGTTCAAGTGCAAGTGCATTAGCGAGGGTAGTTATAATAGTTTGCTAGCTTAATTGTACCTAAACAGAAGCGTTACCTAAAGTTTTGTTTTTCCAAAAGGTGGATACTACAGTGTTCTTTTCACTGACTGCGGCGCGGGAAGTGATTGTTTTGTGCCTATCTGGAAACTGAAGGAAGTTTTCCCCCCTCGAGCCGAACATTTTGGTCCTCCAGAGCCGGATTTGTGGATTTTTGGATTTCCGGATTTTATTGGATTTTTGGATTCCGGATTTTTTCCTTCCACACCAGCAGTTCTCGGCGTTTTATATTTTCCAAGATAAGTACGAATTATTCCGTCGCCCCCTCACTGCCGGTCTTCAGCAGTAGTCCGAACAATTAATTTCGGTCACTCTGCTGCAAGATTAATTTCCGTGTCGACTCCAAGAGCGAGTTTTCCTGACAACGGCAGTTGAGGAATTTTCCATTTCGTTTTTCCATTTCCTACATTTTGCAATTTTCAATCCGTCTCCGTTTTGATCGTCGCCATATTCTTTTTCGTCCGCTTTCCTCTACATATTGGCATATATCCGTACATCAATGTACAAAACGGTTCCGACAGAAAATTAAAATTCATACATACATATGTCCGTACATCTGTCTACATAAAGACATTGATTTTATTTTACACAATATAAAAAGACAAAATTATTAAGATTCCGATAATAAAAAAATTACAAATAATAAAGAATACAGTCCGCTGCTAATATATACACATATATTATTATATTATTCCATATTATATTTTCTCCAGGTCAAATATATATGATTCCATATTATATTTTTCTACATTCCACATACATTTACATACAACATTAAAAAAAATAAAGAGAACCAAGAAAATAAACCATAATAAATAAAGAATAAAATATTAAAACAAAATTTTATAAGCCAGTGTCCGTCTTTTTTCTGAATTTTATTGGTGCGCTATATACATACATACATACATAACCAAGAGCTTTACATTCTTTACAACGAACATTGAATTGAGAAAAAAAGTGCCAGGTGTTCCGATCCCACCATTCCGATCGAATTACTTTTTCCATACAATTAATAATTTTTTGTTAATAATTAACGAATTAATTGCGCATTTAATAATTTTTAAAGTTTTGCACGCGATAAATATCAAGGGTACTCCATATATTTTCTTTGCATTTATTGGGTTATTATTAAGTACGAAAAATAATAAACAACTCGGCAATTCCATTCCGCAATTATTTATACATATAAATAAATTTCCATTCTCGTCGCATTTGCTCCAATTAAGATTGGCTCCATTATAAAGAAATTTTCCATTCTCGTCGCATTTGCTCCAATTAATATTGGCTCCATTACAATTGATTTTGATTCTCGTCGCATTTGCTCCAATTAATATTGGCTCCATTACGAATAAATTTCGATTCTCGTCGCATTTGCTCCAGCTAACATTGGCTCCACTACAAATAATTTTACGATTTGAATTTTATTGGTTAATTCCACCATCCACCATCTACCATCCGAGTTCTACGGCATAGTCCTGCCATCCATATTCGCTTTGTTTTTACCGTCTAACATTTCTATTTCGGCGTTTTTAGTTGACGGTATTGACCTCAACTAAGTCTAACATTTGAATTCTACGGCATATTCTTGCCAATCCAATCAAAAAAAAAAAATAAATGTCGGAAGGACAAGAACCAATTCCGCAAGACGCGAGTCAGAAGAAGGAGGCAGCACAGTTAGCGCCTCCAATCGAGGGAAGTTCGAGGCGGGAACCGAGTCCGAAAAACACGGGCGCGGGACCGTCAAGTAATTTGAGATCCAAATCCAAGGGCACGTTAGAAGGTATTTTGCTTGAATTCATAGCAACCAGCGACCGTCTTGTCAAATATGAAAGCCAGATATTTACGGCATCCTCTTCCGAGCCTAGTTTGTTTACCTTAAAGGTCCGTCTGGATCAGACACAAGCCTTATGGGAAAAGGTTGAACGGGAGTATGAAACCGCTTCCAAAACAGCTCTTCGCGAAGGTAGCGGAAATCTTCCGTTACTGCAAAACAAATATGAGCACTGCTATGCGGTGTTCGAAAGATGTGCTTCGAAGCTAAATGAAGACATCGCCCGTATGTCCGTCCCCACTTCACCGCCAAGAACAGCTCCGCCGACAGAGACATTCTCCAGGGGTTGCAGTCTTCCGCCATGCGATACCGAGATCTTTGACGGAGATTATCTGCGCTGGCCCACCTTTCGTGACCTGTTTACGGCCATTTATGTAAACAATTCCAGGTTGACTCCAGTGGAAAAGCTTTTCCACTTAAACGCAAAAACTAGCGGCGAAGCTCACGCCATTGTTTCTAAATCTCCACTGACCAATGATGGCTTCCAATCCGCGTGGTCAGCGCTTCACGATCGTTTCGAAAATAAACGCGCGTTAGTAAACAATCAACTTAAGAAATTATTTAACATGGCGTCCATTGAACGCGAATCGTCGGCAGCCTTGAAGGAGCTGCAAAATACAATCCAAAATTGTCTAACATCGCTGAGAATTTCCGGCCTTTCTACTGAGAATTGGGATTGCCTCCTTGTTTATTTGTGCTCCACAAAACTTCCAAAGCTGACGCTTTCATTATGGGAGCAATCCATCGAACAAAAAACCGAAATTCCTACGAGGCCGGAACTTGATTCATTCCTAACAGAGCGCTATAGAACTCTGGAAGCCATAGATTCTCTCCAGCCTACTGTGACACGTTTTCGTTCATCTAAACCGATAAGTTCCAACCCATCGCCACGAGTACTACAATCCTTTAGTACGAGGATTCTACATACGTCCAAAAGATGCGATTTGTGTTCTGCAGAGAACCATCCAGTGCGTTTGTGTCCACGCTTCCTTCAGATGACGATAGTCGATCGATCATCTTATATCCAGAAAAAGCAGTTGTGTTTAAATTGCTTTGCAAGCGGTCATCCACTCCGTAATTGCACAAGCGCCCACAATTGTCTTACTTGTCACGGTCGGCATCACACTTTGTTGCATCCAAGCGACTCATCTTCTAGTGTTCCGATTCCTCGTGATGACACCCGACAAATATCTCCACCTATCCAACGGATTTCGTCGTTCTCTACACGAGTGACCAATGCGGCCGACTCCTTCAACTACTGGGTTCCATACAACGACAACAAAAGCAGACGTTCCCGAGGTATTTCATCCTACCAATGCCGAGTCTGTCAAGGGAACCATCCTCTTCGGAAGTGCCACCGTTTTCTTCGGCTTGATGCGAAGAAACGGCTCCAGGCAGTCATCGACAGGAAATACTGCGTCAACTGCTTGGCCCACCACCATTCTGGAGGATCTTGCCGTAGTAACGACCGATGCCAGTCGTGTGGACAGGATCATCACACACTTCTACATGCCGACGACCGCTCAGCGACTCCAACACTTTCTCGAGCGAAGGACTTCTGATATTTTGCTGCGTATCCTCGCAAGGGGGGGAGAATGTTCAGGTCAGGAGCTTATGTTCCCGCCCCCCGCGACTCCGAAGCGCTCCCGCTTCTTCAAAGCTCCTCAGCTCGCTCTCTCGCTCCCGCTCTTCTAGCGGATGCTTCGGCTCTTGCCGATCGTCGCATCGCTGAGCGGCCGCTCCCGCTCTCCTAGTTTGATCTCCGACTCCAACTTGTACATTTTAATTCCTAATTAGAACTCGAATAAAGCGGATCATACGATTTTATATATATTGAAAATAACCACGCCCCCCCCGGCCTACTACTATTTCTCTTTGCGTTTGGTGGTGATTTTTTTCCCTTGCGCGATTTCGATATTTCTACTCCGGTGTTCTTTTCACTGACTGCGGCGCGGGAAGTGATTGTTTTGTGCCTATCTGGAAACTGAAGGAAGTTTTCCCCCCTCGAGCCGAACAGTATTTATATTAGTTTTTACAGGTCTAATACATTTGCATACTCAATTGTAAACAAAAAGTTCCCAACTCAGCTAATAATGCATGTATCCACTTCAGAATTTGTATTTATATTAGTTTCTACAGGGCTAATAAGAATATGTATTTATATTAGTTTTTACAGGGCTAATACATTCGCATACTCAATTGATAATTTTTAAACTAATAGTTCCCAACTCAGCGAATAATGCCTGTATCCACTTCAGAATTTGGATTTATATTAGTTTTTACATGGCTAATACATTTGCATACTCAATTGTAAATTTGTAAACAAAAAGTTCCCAACTCAGCTAATAATGCATGTATCCACTTCAGAATTTGTATTTATATTAGTTTCTACAGGGCTAATAAGAATATGTATTTATATTAGTTTTTACAGGGCTAATACATTCGCATACTCAATTGATAATTTTTAAACAAATAGTTCCCAACTCAGCGAATAATGCCTGTATCCACTTCAGAATTTGGATTTATATTAGTTTTTACATGGCTAATACATTTGCATACTCAATTGTAAATTTGTAAACAAAAAGTTCCCAACTCAGCTAATAATGCATGTATCCACTTCAGAATTTGTATTTATATTAGTTTCTACAGGGCTAATAAGAATTTGTATTTATATTAGTTTCTACAAGGTTAATACATTTGCATACTCAATTGTAAATTTGTAAACAAAAAGTTCCCAACTCAGCTAATAATGCATGTATCCACTTCAGAATTTGAATTTATATTAGTTTTTACAGGGCTATTACATTTGCATACTCAATTGTAAATTTGTAAACAAAAAGTTCCCAACTCAGCTAATAATGCATGTATCCACTTCAGAATTTGTATTTATATTAGTTTCTAAAGGGCTAATACGAATTTGTATTTATATTAGTTTTTACAGGGCTAATACATGTGCATACTCAATTGTAAATTTGTAAACAAAAATTTTCCAACTCAGCTAAAAATGGATGTATCCACTTCAGAATTTGTATTTATATTAGTTTTTACAGGTCTAATACATTTGCATACTCAATTGTAAACAAAAAGTTTCCAACTCAGCTAATTATGCATGTATCCACTTCAGAATTTGTATTTATATTAGTTTCTACAGGGCTAATAAGAATATGTATTTATATTAGTTTTTACAGGGCTAATACATTCGCATACTCAATTGTAAACAAAAAGTTCCCAACTCAGCTAATGCATGTATCCACTTCAGAATTTGTATTTATATTAGTTTCTACAGGGCTAATAAGAATATGTATTTATATTAGTTTTTACAGGGCTAATACATTCGCATACTCAATTGATAATTTTTAAACAAATAGTTCCCAACTCAGCGAATAATGCCTGTATCCACTTCAGAATTTGGATTTATATTAGTTTTTACATGGCTAATACATTTGCATACTCAATTGTAAATTTGTAAACAAAAAGTTCCCAACTCAGCTAATAATGCATGTATCCACTTTAGAATTTGTATTTATATTAGTTTGATTGATTGATAATTTTTAAACAAATAGTTCCCAACTCAGCGATTAATGCCTGTATCCACTTCAGAATTTGGATTTATATTAGTTTTTACATGGCTAATACATTTGCATACTCAATTGTAAATTTGTAAACAAAAAGTTCCCAACTCAGCTAAAAATGGATGTATCCACTTCAGAATTTGTATTTATATTAGTTTTTACAGGTCTAATACATTTGCATATTCAATTGTAAACAAAAAGTTCCCAACTCAGCTAATGCATGTATCCACTTCAGAATTTGTATTTATATTAGTTTCTACAGGGCTAATAAGAATATGTATTTATATTAGTTTTTACAGGGCTAATACATTCGCATACTCAATTGATAATTTTTAAACAAATAGTTCCCAACTCAGCGAATAATGCATGTATCCTCTTCAGAATTTGTATTTATATTAGTTTCTACAAGGTTAATACATTTGCATACTCAATTGTAAATTTGTAAACAAAAAGTTCCCAAATCAGCTAATAATGCATGTATCCACTCCAGAATTTGAATTTATATTAGTTTTTACAGGGCTATTACATTTGCATACTCAATTGTAAATTTGTAAACAAAAAGTTCCCAACTCAGCTAATAATGCATGTATCCACTTCAGAATTTGTATTTATATTAGTTTCTACAGGGCTAATAAGAATTTGTATTTATATTAGTTTTTACATGGCTAATACTTTTGCATACTCAATTGTAAATTTGTAAACAAATAGTTCCCAACTCAGCTAATAATGCATGTATCCACTTCAGAATTTGTAGTTATATTAGTTTTTACAGGGCTCATACATTTGCATACTCAATTGATAATTTGCAAACAAATAGTTCCCAAATCAGCTTATAATGCATGTATCCACTTCATAATTTGGATTTATATTAGTTTTTACATGGCTAATACTTTTGCATACTCAATTGTAAATTTGTAAACAAAAATTTTCCAACTCAGCTAATAATGCATGTATCTACTTCAGAATTTGTATTTATATTAGTTTCTACAAGGCTAATACGAATTTGTATTTATATTAGTTTTTACAGGGCTAATACATGTGCATACTCAATTGTAAATTTGTAAACAAAAATTTTCCAACTCAGCTAAAAATGGATGTATCCACTTCAGAATTTGTATTTATATTAGTTTTTACAGGGCTAATACGGATTTGTATTTATATTAGTTTTTACAGGGCTAATACATGTTCATACTCAATTGTAAATTTGTAAACAAAAATTTTCCAACTCAGCTAAAAATGGATGTATCCACTTCAGAATTTGTATTTATATTAGTTTTTACAGGTCTAATACATTTGCATACTCAATTGTAAACAAAAAGTTTCCAACTCAGCTAATTATGCATGTATCCACTTCAGAATTTGTATTTATATTAGTTTCTACAGGGCTAATAAGAATTTGTATTTATATTAGTTTTTACATGGCTAATACTTTTGCATACTCAATTGTAAATTTGTAAACAAATAGTTCCCAACTCAGCTAATAATGCATGTATCCACTTCAGAATTTGTATTTATATTAGTTTCTACAGGGCTAATAAGAATTTGTATTTATATTAGTTTTTACATGGCTAATACTTTTGCATACTCAATTGTAAATTTGTAAACAAATAGTTCCCAACTCAGCTAATAATGCATGTATCCACTTCAGAATTTGTAGTTATATTAGTTTTTACAGGGCTCATACATTTGCATACTCAATTGATAATTTGCAAACAAATAGTTCCCAAATCAGCTTATAATGCATGTATCCACTTCATAATTTGGATTTATATTAGTTTTTACATGGCTAATACTTTTGCATACTCAATTGTAAATTTGTAAACAAAAATTTTCCAACTCAGCTAATAATGCATGTATCTACTTCAGAATTTGTATTTATATTAGTTTCTACAAGGCTAATACGAATTTGTATTTATATTAGTTTTTACAGGGCTCATACATTTGCATACTCAATTGATAATTTGTAAACAAAAAGTTCCCAACTCAGCTAATAATGCATGTATCCACTTCAGAATTTGTATTTATATTAGTTTCTACAGGGCTAATAAGAATATGTATTTATATTAGTTTTTACAGGGCTAATACATTCGCATACTCAATTGATAATTTTTAAACAAATAGTTCCCAACTCAGCGAATAATGCATGTATCCACTTCAGAATTTGTATTTATATTAGTTTTTACAGGGCTCATACATTTGCATACTCAATTGATAATTTGTAAACAAAAATTTTCCAACTCAGCTAATAATGCATGTATCTACTTCAGAATTTGTATTTATATTAGTTTCTACAAGGCTAATACGAATTTGTATTTATATTAGTTTTTACAGGGCTAATACATGTGCATACTCAATTGTAAATTTGTAAACAAAAATTTTCCAACTCAGCTAAAAATGGATGTATCCACTTCAGAATTTGTATTTATATTAGTTTTTACAGGGCTAATTCGGATTTGTATTTATATTAGTTTTTACAGGGCTAATACATGTTCATACTCAATTGTAAATTTGTAAACAAAAATTTTCCAACTCAGCTAAAAATGGATGTATCCACTTCAGAATTTGTATTTATATTAGTTTTTACAGGTCTAATACATTTGCATACTCAATTGTAAACAAAAAGTTCCCAACTCAGCTAATAATGCATGTATCCACTTCAGAATTTGTATTTATATTAGTTTCTACAGGGCTAATAAGAATATGTATTTATATTAGTTTTTACAGGGCTAATACATTCGCATACTCAATTGATAATTTTTAAACAAATAGTTCCAACTCAGCGAATAATGCCTGTATCCACTTCAGAATTTGGATTTATATTAGTTTTTACATGGCTAATACATTTGCATACTCAATTGTAAATTTGTAAACAAAAAGTTCCCAACTCAGCTAATAATGCATGTATCCACTTCAGAATTTGTATTTATATTAGTTTCTACAGGGCTAATAAGAATTTGTATTTATATTAGTTTCTACAAGGTTAATACATTTGCATACTCAATTGTAAATTTGTAAACAAAAAGTTCCCAACTCAGCTAATAATGCATGTATCCACTTCAGAATTTGAATTTATATTAGTTTTTACAGGGCTATTACATTTGCATACTCAATTGTAAATTTGTAAACAAAAAGTTCCCAACTCAGCTAATAATGCATGTATCCACTTCAGAATTTGTATTTATATTAGTTTCTAAAGGGCTAATACGAATTTGTATTTATATTAGTTTTTACAGGGCTAATACATGTGCATACTCAATTGTAAATTTGTAAACAAAAATTTTCCAACTCAGCTAAAAATGGATGTATCCACTTCAGAATTTGTATTTATATTAGTTTTTACAGGTCTAATACATGTGCATACTCAATTGTAAATTTGTAAACAAAAATTTTCCAACTCAGCTAATAATGCATGTATCCACTTCAGAATTTGTATTTATATTAGTTTCTACAGGGCTAATAAGAATATGTATTTATATTAGTTTTTACAGGGCTAATACATTCGCATGCTCAATTGATAATTTTTAAACAAATAGTTCCCAACTCAGCGAATAATG
Source organism: Drosophila kikkawai (assembly GCF_030179895.1). Taxonomy (NCBI): domain Eukaryota; kingdom Metazoa; phylum Arthropoda; class Insecta; order Diptera; family Drosophilidae; genus Drosophila; species Drosophila kikkawai. Next base: position 38,469 of record NW_027222472.1, on the reverse strand, counting down.
CCTGTATCCACTTCAGAATTTGGATTTATATTAGTTTGATTGATTGATAATTTTTAAACAAATAGTTCCCAACTCAGCGAATAATGCCTGTATCCACTTCAGAATTTGGATTTATATTAGTTTTTACATGGCTAATACATTTGCATACTCAATTGTAAATTTGTAAACAAAAAGTTCCCAACTCAGCTAAAAATGGATGTATCCACTTCAGAATTTGTATTTATATTAGTTTTTACAGGTCTAATACATTTGCATACTCAATTGTAAACAAAAAGTTCCCAACTCAGCTAATGCATGTATCCACTTCAGAATTTGTATTTATATTAGTTTCTACAGGGCTAATAAGAATATGTATTTATATTAGTTTTTACAGGGCTAATACATTCGCATACTCAATTGATAATTTTTAAACAAATAGTTCCCAACTCAGCGAATAATGCATGTATCCTCTTCAGAATTTGTATTTATATTAGTTTCTACAAGGTTAATACATTTGCATACTCAATTGTAAATTTGTAAACAAAAAGTTCCCAAATCAGCTAATAATGCATGTATCCACTTCAGAATTTGAATTTATATTAGTTTTTACAGGGCTATTACATTTGCATACTCAATTGTAAATTTGTAAACAAAAAGTTCCCAACTCAGCTAATAATGCATGTATCCACTTCAGAATTTGTATTTATATTAGTTTCTACAGGGCTAATAAGAATTTGTATTTATATTAGTTTTTACATGGCTAATACTTTTGCATACTCAATTGTAAATTTGTAAACAAATAGTTCCCAACTCAGCTAATAATGCATGTATCCACTTCCGAATTTGTAGTTATATTAGTTTTTACAGGGCTCATACATTTGCATACTCAATTGATAATTTGCAAACAAATAGTTCCCAAATCAGCTTATAATGCATGTATCCACTTCATAATTTGGATTTATATTAGTTTTTACATGGCTAATACTTTTGCATACTCAATTGTAAATTTGTAAACAAAAATTTTCCAACTCAGCTAATAATGCATGTATCTACTTCAGAATTTGTATTTATATTAGTTTCTACAAGGCTAATACGAATTTGTATTTATATTAGTTTTTACAGGGCTAATACATGTGCATACTCAATTGTAAATTTGTAAACAAAAATTTTCCAACTCAGCTAAAAATGGATGTATCCACTTCAGAATTTGTATTTATATTAGTTTTTACAGGTCTAATACATTTGCATACTCAATTGTAAACAAAAAGTTCCCAACTCAGCTAATAATGCATGTATCCACTTCAGAATTTGTATTTATATTAGTTTCTACAGGGCTAATAAGAATATGTATTTATATTAGTTTTTACAGGGCTAATACATTCGCATACTCAATTGATAATTTTTAAACAAATAGTTCCCAACTCAGCGAATAATGCCTGTATCCACTTCAGAATTTGGATTTATATTAGTGTTTACATGGCTAATACATTTGCATACTCAATTGTAAATTTGTAAACAAAAAGTTCCCAACTCAGCTAATAATGCATGTATCCACTTCAGAATTTGTATTTATATTAGTTTCTACAGGGCTAATAAGAATTTGTATTTATATTAGTTTCTACAAGGTTAATACATTTGCATACTCAATTGTAAATTTGTAAACAAAAAGTTCCCAACTCAGCTAATAATGCATGTATCCACTTCAGAATTTGAATTTATATTAGTTTTTACAGGGCTATTACATTTGCATACTCAATTGTAAATTTGTAAACAAAAAGTTCCCAACTCAGCTAATAATGCATGTATCCACTTCAGAATTTGTATTTATATTAGTTTCTACAGGGCTAATACGAATTTGTATTTATATTAGTTTTTACAGGGCTAATACATGTGCATACTCAATTGTAAATTTGTAAACAAAAATTTTCCAACTCAGCTAAAAATGGATGTATCCACTTCAGAATTTGTATTTATATTAGTTTTTACAGGTCTAATACATTTGCATACTCAATTGTAAACAAAAAGTTTCCAACTCAGCATTATTATGCATGTATCCACTTCAGAATTTGTTTTTATATTAGTTTCTACAGGGCTAATAAGAATATGTATTTATATTAGTTTTTACAGGGCTAATACATTCGCATACTCAATTGTAAACAAAAAGTTCCCAACTCAGCTAATGCATGTATCCACTTCAGAATTTGTATTTATATTAGTTTCTACAGGGCTAATAAGAATATGTATTTATATTAGTTTTTACAGGGCTAATACATTCGCATACTCAATTGATAATTTTTAAACAAATAGTTCCCAACTCAGCGAATAATGCCTGTATCCACTTCAGAATTTGGATTTATATTAGTTTTTACATGGCTAATACATTTGCATACTCAATTGTAAATTTGTAAACAAAAAGTTCCCAACTCAGCTAATAATGCATGTATCCACTTTAGAATTTGTATTTATATTAGTTTGATTGATTGATAATTTTTAAACAAATAGTTCCCAACTCAGCGAATAATGCCTGTATCCACTTCAGAATTTGGATTTATATTAGTTTTTACATGGCTAATACATTTGCATACTCAATTGTAAATTTGTAAACAAAAAGTTCCCAACTCAGCTAAAAATGGATGTATCCACTTCAGAATTTGTATTTATATTAGTTTTTACAGGTCTAATACATTTGCATACTCAATTGTAAACAAAAAGTTCCCAACTCAGCTAATGCATGTATCCACTTCAGAATTTGTATTTATATTAGTTTCTACAGGGCTAATAAGAATATGTATTTATATTAGTTTTTACAGGGCTAATACATTCGCATACTCAATTGTAAATTTGTAAACAAAAAGTTCCCAAATCAGCTAATAATGCATGTATCCACTTCAGAATTTGAATTTATATTAGTTTTTACAGGGCTATTACATTTGCATACTCAATTGTAAATTTGTAAACAACAAGTTCCCAACTCAGCTAATAATGCATGTATCCACTTTTAATTTGTATGTATATTAGTTTCTACACGGCTAATAAGAATTTGTATTTATATTAGTTTTTACATGGCTAATACTTTTGCATACTCAATTGTAAATTTGTAAACAAATAGTTCCCAACTCAGCTAATAATGCATGTATCCACTTCAGAATTTGTATTTATATTAGTTTTTACAGGGCTCATACATTTGCATACTCAATTGATAATTTGCAAACAAATAGTTCCCAAATCAGCTTATAATGCATGTATCCACTTCATAATTTGGATTTATATTAGTTTTTACATGGCTAATACTTTTGCATACTCAATTGTAAATTTGTAAACAAAAATTTTCCAACTCAGCTAATAATGCATGTATCTACTTCAGAATTTGTATTTATATTAGTTTCTACAAGGCTAATACGAATTTGTATTTATATTAGTTTTTACAGGGCTAATACATGTGCATACTCAATTGTAAATTTGTAAACAAAAATTTTCCAACTCAGCTAAAAATGGATGTATCCACTTCAGAATTTGTATTTATATTAGTTTTTACAGGGCTAATACGGATTTGTATTTATATTAGTTTTTACAGGGCTAATACATGTGCATACTCAATTGTAAATTTGTAAACAAAAATTTTCCAACTCAGCTAAAAATGGATGTATCCACTTCAGAATTTGTATTTATATTAGTTTTTACAGGTCTAATACATTTGCATACTCAATTGTAAACAAAAAGTTCCCAACTCAGCTAATAATGCATGTATCCACTTCAGAATTTGTATTTATATTAGTTTCTACAGGGCTAATAAGAATATGTATTTATATTAGTTTTTACAGGGCTAATACATTCGCATACTCAATTGATAATTTTTAAACAAATAGTTCCCAACTCAGCGAATAATGCCTGTATCCACTTCAGAATTTGGATTTATATTAGTTTTTACATGGCTAATACATTTGCGTACTCAATTGTAAATTTGTAAACAAAAAGTTCCCAACTCAGCTAATAATGCATGTATCCACTTCAGAATTTGTATTTATATTAGTTTCTACAGGGCTAATAAGAATTTGTATTTATATTAGTTTCTACAAGGTTAATACATTTGCATACTCAATTGTAAATTTGTAAACAAAAATTTTCCAACTCAGCTAATAATGCATGTATCTACTTCAGAATTTGTATTTATATTAGTTTCTACAAGGCTAATACGAATTTGTATTTATATTAGTTTTTACAGGGCTAATACATGTGCATACTCAATTGTAAATTTGTAAACAAAAATTTTCCAACTCAGCTAAAAATGGATGTATCCACTTCAGAATTTGTATTTATATTAGTTTTTACAGGGCTAATACGAATCTGTATTTATATTAGTTTTTACAGGGCTAATACATGTGCATACTCAATTGTAAATTTGTAAACAAAAATTTTCCAACTCAGCTAAAAATGGATGTATCCACTTCAGAATTTGTATTTATATTAGTTTTTACAGGTCTAATACATTTGCATACTCAACTGATAATTTTTAAACAAATAGTTCCCAACTCAGCGAATAATGCATGTATCCTCTTCAGAATTTGTATTTATATTAGTTTCTACAGGGCTAATAAGAATTTGTATTTATATTAGTTTTTACATGGCTAATACTTTTGCATACTCAATTGTAAATTTGTAAACAAATAGTTCCCAACTCAGCTAATAATGCATGTATCCACTTCAGAATTTGAATTTATATTAGTTTTTACAGGGCTCATACATTTGCATACTCAACTGATAATTTTTAAACAAATAGTTCCCAACTCAGCTAATAATGCATGTATCCACTTCAGAATTTGTATTTATATTAGTTTCTACAAGGTTAATACATTTGCATACTCAATTGTAAATTTGTAAACAAAAAGTTCCCAACTCAGCTAATAATGCATGTATCCACTTCAGAATTTGTATTTATATTAGTTTCTACAGGGCTAATACGAATTTGTATTTATATTAGTTTTTACAGGGCTAATACTTTTGCATACTCAATTGTAAATTTGTAAACAAATAGTTCCCAACTCAGCTAATAATGCATGTATCCACTTCAGAATTTGAATTTATATTAGTTTTTACAGGGCTCATACATTTGCATACTCAACTGATAATTTTTAAACAAATAGTTCCCAACTCAGCTAATAATGCATGTATCCACTTCAGAATTTGTATTTATATTAGTTTCTACAGGGCTAATAAGAATTTGTATTTATATTAGTTTTTACATGGCTAATACTTTTGCATACTCAATTGTAAATTTGTAAACAAAAAGTTCCCAACTCAGCTAATAATGCATGTATCCACTTCAGAATTTGAATTTATATTAGTTTTTACAGGGCTATTACATTTGCATACTCAATTGTAAATTTGTAAACAAAAAGTTCCCAACTCAGCTAATAATGCATGTATCCACTTCAGAATTTGTATTTATATTAGTTTCTACAGGGCTAATACGAATTTGTATTTATATTAGTTTTTACAGGGCTAATACATGTGCATACTCAATTGTAAATTTGTAAACAAAAATTTTCCAACTCAGCTAAAAATGGATGTATCCACTTCAGAATTTGTATTTATATTAGTTTTTACAGGTCTAATACATTTGCATACTCAATTGTAAACAAAAAGTTTCCAACTCAGCTAATAATGCATGTATCCACTTCAGAATTTGTATTTATATTAGTTTCTACAGGGCTAATAAGAATATGTATTTATATTAGTTTTTACAGGGCTAATACATTCGCATACTCAATTGATAATTTTTAAACAAATAGTTCCCAACTCAGCGAATAATGCATGTATCCACTTCAGAATTTGGATTTATATTAGTTTTTACATGGCTAATACATTTGCATACTCAATTGTAAATTTGTAAACAAAAAGTTCCCAACTCAGCTAATAATGCATGTATCCACTTTAGAATTTGGATTTATATTAGTTTCTACAGGGCTAATAAGAATTTGTATTTATATTAGTTTTTACAGGGCTAATACATTCGCATACTCAATTGATAATTTTTAAACAAATAGTTCCCAACTCAGCGAATAATGCATGTATCCTCTTCAGAATTTGAATTTATATTAGTTTTTACAGGGCTATTACATTTGCATACTCAATTGTAAATTTGTAAACAAAAAGTTCCCAACTCAGCTAATAATGCATGTATCCACTTCAGAATTTGAATTTATATTACTTTTTACAGGGCTCATACATTTGCATACTCAACTGATAATTTTTAAACAAATAGTTCCCAACTCAGCTAATAATGCATGTATCCACTTCAGAATTTGTATTTATATTAGTTTCTACAAGGTTAATACATTTGCATACTCAATTGTAAATTTGTAAACAAAAAGTTCCCAACTCAGCTAATAATGCATGTATCCACTTCAGAATTTGTATTTATATTAGTTTCTACAGGGCTAATACGAATTTGTATTTATATTAGTTTTTACAGGGCTAATACTTTTGCATACTCAATTGTAAATTTGTAAACAAATAGTTCCCAACTCAGCTAATAATGCATGTATCCACTTCAGAATTTGAATTTATATTAGTTTTTACAGGGCTCATACATTTGCATACTCAACTGATAATTTTTAAACAAATAGTTCCCAACTCAGCTAATAATGCATGTATCCACTTCAGAATTTGTATTTATATTAGTTTCTACAGGGCTAATAAGAATTTGTATTTATATTAGTTTTTACATGGCTAATACTTTTGCATACTCAATTGTAAATTTGTAAACAAAAAGTTCCCAACTCAGCTAATAATGCATGTATCCACTTCAGAATTTGAATTTATATTAGTTTTTACAGGGCTATTACATTTGCATACTCAATTGTAAATTTGTAAACAAAAAGTTCCCAACTCAGCTAATAATGCATGTATCCACTTCAGAATTTGTATTTATATTAGTTTCTACAGGGCTAATACGAATTTGTATTTATATTAGTTTTTACAGGGCTAATACATGTGCATACTCAATTGTAAATTTGTAAACAAAAATTTTCCAACTCAGCTAAAAATGGATGTATCCACTTCAGAATTTGTATTTATATTAGTTTTTACAGGTCTAATACATTTGCATACTCAATTGTAAACAAAAAGTTTCCAACTCAGCTAATAATGCATGTATCCACTTCAGAATTTGTATTTATATTAGTTTCTACAGGGCTAATAAGAATATGTATTTATATTAGTTTTTACAGGGCTAATACATTCGCATACTCAATTGATAATTTTTAAACAAATAGTTCCCAACTCAGCGAATAATGCATGTATCCTCTTCAGAATTTGAATTTATATTAGTTTTTACAGGGCTATTACATTTGCATACTCAATTGTAAATTTGTAAACAAAAAGTTCCCAACTCAGCTAATAATGCATGTATCCACTTCAGAATTTGTATTTATATTAGTTTCTACAGGGCTAATAAGAATTTGTATTTATATTAGTTTTTACATGGCTAATACTTTTGCATACTCAATTGTAAATTTGTAAACAAATAGTTCCCAACTCAGCTAATAATGCATGTATCCACTTTAGAATTTGTATTTATATTAGTTTATACAGGGCTAATAAGAATTTGTATTTATATTAGTTTTTACAGGGCTAATACATTCGCATACTCAATTGATAATTTTTAAACAAATAGTTCCCAACTCAGCTAATAATGCATGTATCCACTTCAGAATTTGTATTTATATTAGTTTCTACAGGGCTAATAAGAATTTGTATTTATATTAGTTTTTACATGGCTAATACTTTTGCATACTCAATTGTAAATTTGTAAACAAATAGTTCCCAACTCAGCTAATAATGCATGTATCCACTTCAGAATTTGAATTTATATTAGTTTTTACAGGGCTCATACATTTGCATACTCAACTGATAATTTTTAAACAAATAGTTCCCAACTCAGCGAATAATGCATGTATCCTCTTCAGAATTTGTATTTATATTAGTTTCTACAAGGTTAATACATTTGCATACTCAATTGTAAATTTGTAAACAAAAAGTTCCCAACTCAGCTAATAATGCATGTATCCACTTCAGAATTTGTATTTATATTAGTTTCTACAGGGCTAATACGAATTTGTATTTATATTAGTTTTTACAGGGCTAATACTTTTGCATACTCAATTGTAAATTTGTAAACAAATAGTTCCCAACTCAGCTAATAATGCATGTATCCACTTCATAATTTGAATTTATATTAGTTTTTACAGGGCTCATACATTTGCATACTCAACTGATAATTTTTAAACAAATAGTTACAACTCAGCTAATAATGCATGTATCCACTTCAGAATTTGTATTTATATTAGTTTCTACAAGGTTAATACTTTTGCATACTCAATTGTAAATTTGTAAACAAAAATTTTCCAACTCAGCTAATAATGCATGTATCTACTTCAGAATTTGTATTTATATTAGTTTCTACAAGGCTAATACGAATTTGTATTTATATTAGTTTTTACAGGGCTAATACATGTGCATACTCAATTGTAAATTTGTAAACAAAAATTTTCCAACTCAGCTAAAAATGGATGTATCCACTTCAGAATTTGTATTTATATTAGTTTTTACAGGGCTAATACGGATTTGTATTTATATTAGTTTTTACAGGGCTAATACATGTTCATACTCAATTGTAAATTTGTAAACAAAAATTTTCCAACTCAGCTAAAAATGGATGTATCCACTTCAGAATTTGTATTTATATTAGTTTTTACAGGTCTAATACATTTGCATACTCAATTGTAAACAAAAAGTTCCCAACTCAGCTAATAATGCATGTATCCACTTCAGAATTTGTATTTATATTAGTTTCTACAGGGCTAATAAGAATTTGTATTTATATTAGTTTTTACATGGCTAATACTTTTGCATACTCAATTGTAAATTTGTAAACAAATAGTTCCCAACTCAGCTAATAATGCATGTATCCACTTCAGAATTTGTATTTATATTAGTTTTTACAGGGCTCATACATTTGCATACTCAATTGATAATTTGTAAACAAAAAGTTCCCAACTCAGCTAATAATGCATGTATCCACTTCAGAATTTGAATTTATATTAGTTTTTACAGGTCTAATACATTTGCATACTCAATTGTAAACAACAAGTTCCCAACTCAGCTAATGCATGTATCCACTTCAGAATTTGTATTTATATTAGTTTCTACAGGGCTAATAAGAATATGTATTTATATTAGTTTTTACAGGGCTAATACATTCGCATACTCAATTGATAATTTTTAAACAAATAGTTCCCAACTCAGCGAATAATGCATGTATCCTCTTCAGAATTTGTATTTATATTAGTTTCTACAAGGTTAATACATTTGCATACTCAATTGTAAATTTGTAAACAAAAAGTTCCCAACTCAGCTAATAATGCATGTATCCACTTCAGAATTTGAATTTATATTAGTTTTTACAGGGCTATTACATTTGCATACTCAATTGTAAATTTGTAAACAAAAAGTTCCCAACTCAGCTAATAATGCATGTATCCACTTCAGAATTTGTATTTATATTAGTTTCTACAGGGCTAATACGAATTTGTATTTATATTAGTTTTTACAGGGCTAATACATGTGCATACTCAATTGTAAATTTGTAAACAAAAATTTTCCAACTCAGCTAAAAATGGATGTATCCACTTCAGAATTTGTATTTATATTAGTTTTTACAGGTCTAATACATTTGCATACTCAATTGTAAACAAAAAGTTTCCAACTCAGCTAATAATGCATGTATCCACTTCAGAATTTGTATTTATATTAGTTTCTACAGGGCTAATAAGAATATGTATTTATATTAGTTTTTACAGGGCTAATACATTCGCATACTCAATTGATAATTTTTAAACAAATAGTTCCCAACTCAGCGAATAATGCATGTATCCTCTTCAGAATTTGAATTTATATTAGTTTTTACAGGGCTATTACATTTGCATACTCAATTGTAAATTTGTAAACAAAAAGTTCCCAACTCAGCTAATAATGCATGTATCCACTTCAGAATTTGTATTTATATTAGTTTCTACAGGGCTAATAAGAATTTGTATTTATATTAGTTTTTACATGGCTAATACTTTTGCATACTCAATTGTAAATTTGTAAACAAATAGTTCCCAACTCAGCTAATAATGCATGTATCCACTTTAGAATTTGTATTTATATTAGTTTATACAGGGCTAATAAGAATTTGTATTTATATTAGTTTTTACAGGGCTAATACATTCGCATACTCAATTGATAATTTTTAAACAAATAGTTCCCAACTCAGCTAATAATGCATGTATCCACTTCAGAATTTGTATTTATATTAGTTTCTACAGGGCTAATAAGAATTTGTATTTATATTAGTTTTTACATGGCTAATACTTTTGCATACTCAATTGTAAATTTGTAAACAAATAGTTCCCAACTCAGCTAATAATGCATGTATCCACTTCAGAATTTGAATTTATATTAGTTTTTACAGGGCTCATACATTTGCATACTCAACTGATAATTTTTAAACAAATAGTTCCCAACTCAGCGAATAATGCATGTATCCTCTTCAGAATTTGTATTTATATTAGTTTCTACAAGGTTAATACATTTGCATACTCAATTGTAAATTTGTAAACAAAAAGTTCCCAACTCAGCTAATAATGCATGTATCCACTTCAGAATTTGTATTTATATTAGTTTCTACAGGGCTAATACGAATTTGTATTTATATTAGTTTTTACAGGGCTAATACTTTTGCATACTCAATTGTAAATTTGTAAACAAATAGTTCCCAACTCAGCTAATAATGCATGTATCCACTTCATAATTTGAATTTATATTAGTTTTTACAGGGCTCATACATTTGCATACTCAACTGATAATTTTTAAACAAATAGTTACAACTCAGCTAATAATGCATGTATCCACTTCAGAATTTGTATTTATATTAGTTTCTACAAGGTTAATACTTTTGCATACTCAATTGTAAATTTGTAAACAAAAATTTTCCAACTCAGCTAATAATGCATGTATCTACTTCAGAATTTGTATTTATATTAGTTTCTACAAGGCTAATACGAATTTGTATTTATATTAGTTTTTACAGGGCTAATACATGTGCATACTCAATTGTAAATTTGTAAACAAAAATTTTCCAACTCAGCTAAAAATGGATGTATCCACTTCAGAATTTGTATTTATATTAGTTTTTACAGGGCTAATACGGATTTGTATTTATATTAGTTTTTACAGGGCTAATACATGTTCATACTCAATTGTAAATTTGTAAACAAAAATTTTCCAACTCAGCTAAAAATGGATGTATCCACTTCAGAATTTGTATTTATATTAGTTTTTACAGGTCTAATACATTTGCATACTCAATTGTAAACAAAAAGTTCCCAACTCAGCTAATAATGCATGTATCCACTTCAGAATTTGTATTTATATTAGTTTCTACAGGGCTAATAAGAATTTGTATTTATATTAGTTTTTACATGGCTAATACTTTTGCATACTCAATTGTAAATTTGTAAACAAATAGTTCCCAACTCAGCTAATAATGCATGTATCCACTTCAGAATTTGTATTTATATTAGTTTTTACAGGGCTCATACATTTGCATACTCAATTGATAATTTGTAAACAAAAAGTTCCCAACTCAGCTAATAATGCATGTATCCACTTCAGAATTTGAATTTATATTAGTTTTTACAGGTCTAATACATTTGCATACTCAATTGTAAACAACAAGTTCCCAACTCAGCTAATGCATGTATCCACTTCAGAATTTGTATTTATATTAGTTTCTACAGGGCTAATAAGAATATGTATTTATATTAGTTTTTACAGGGCTAATACATTCGCATACTCAATTGATAATTTTTAAACAAATAGTTCCCAACTCAGCGAATAATGCATGTATCCTCTTCAGAATTTGTATTTATATTAGTTTCTACAAGGTTAATACATTTGCATACTCAATTGTAAATTTGTAAACAAAAAGTTTCCAAATCAGCTAATAATGCATGTATCCACTTCAGAATTTGAATTTATATTAGTTTTTACAGGGCTATTACATTTGCATACTCAATTGTAAATTTGTAAACAAAAATTTTCCAACTCAGCTAAAAATGGATGTATCCACTTCAGAATTTGTATTTATATTAGTTTTTACAGGGCTAATACGGATTTGTATTTATATTAGTTTTTACAGGGCTAATACATGTTCATACTCAATTGTAAATTTGTAAACAAAAATTTTCCAACTCAGCTAAAAATGGATGTATCCACTTCAGAATTTGTATTTATATTAGTTTTTACAGGTCTAATACATTTGCATACTCAATTGTAAACAAAAAGTTCCCAACTCAGCTAATAATGCATGTATCCACTTCAGAATTTGTATTTATATTAGTTTCTACAGGGCTAATAAGAATATGTATTTATATTAGTTTTTACAGGGCTAATACATTCGCATACTCAATTGTAAATTTGTAAACAAATAGTTCCCAACTCAGCTAATAATGCATGTATCCACTTCAGAATTTGTATTTATATTAGTTTTTACAGGGCTCATACATTTGCATACTCAATTGATAATTTGTAAACAAAAAGTTCCCAACTCAGCTAATAATGCATGTATCCACTTCAGAATTTGAATTTATATTAGTTTTTACAGGTCTAATACATTTGCATACTCAATTGTAAACAAAAAGTTCCCAACTCAGCTAATGCATGTATCCACTTCAGAATTTGTATTTATATTAGTTTTTACAGGGCTCATACATTTGCATACTCAATTGATAATTTGCAAACAAATAGTTCCCAAATCAGCTTATAATGCATGTATCCACTTCATAATTTGGATTTATATTAGTTTTTACATGGCTAATACTTTTGCATACTCAATTGTAAATTTGTAAACAAAAATTTTCCAACTCAGCTAATAATGCATGTATCTACTTCAGAATTTGTATTTATATTAGTTTCTACAAGGCTAATACGAATTTGTATTTATATTAGTTTTTACAGGGCTAATACATGTGCATACTCAATTGTAAATTTGTAAACAAAAATTTTCCAACTCAGCTAAAAATGGATGTATCCACTTCAGAATTTGTATTTATATTAGTTTTTACAGGGCTAATACGGATTTGTATTTATATTAGTTTTTACAGGGCTAATACATGTTCATACTCAATTGTAAATTTGTAAACAAAAATTTTCCAACTCAGCTAAAAATGGATGTATCCACTTCAGAATTTGTATTTATATTAGTTTTTACCAGAGCTTGCAAAAAACTGTCGACCGTTTCTAGTTGTCTGCATATATCTGTCTCTCTCTCACTCTTTACGAAAAGACTCAGAGAGCACCCGTTCATGAGTTCTTGGAATCAGCTCGCGCGCGTTCAGAGCGAACTCGTTTTTTTCTATTCTGTTTTGTTTTGGTTGTCCCATGAACCGTGGTCAGTGAACAAAAGTCTTTTGCGTATGTATTGGAATACATTCACACGCATAGGCAAGCAAATCCTTAAACGTTTAGTTGCGATTTAAAAACAAAATTGTCTAAAACTTTTCTATTCTTTTTAATAGCATTTTGTTATATGGACACTTGTTCACAAAAATAAATAAATAAAAAAAAAAAACAAACAAAGGTGAAGACCGTTCGCGCTGAGCTGTTCGGTCCCTTGGTCTTTTGCTGGCTCTCTGTGTGCGAACGTTTCTCGTCCCGCTCTTTACGCACGGCTCATTGAAAGGCCGAAGCAAAAAGAGCTCAACGAAAAGCGTTCAACAAAAAACCGAAATGAAGACAGCAAAACTCCCTTGCTCTGAACGAGAGCGAGAGAGTATGATCTTTTTCGGTTTTACTCGCAACGAGAGCACAGGAAAAACCCCGTCAACAGTTATTTGCAAGCTCTGGTTTTTACAGGTCTAATACATTTGCATACTCAATTGTAAACAAAAAGTTCCCAACTCAGCTAATAATGCATGTATCCACTTCAGAATTTGTATTTATATTAGTTTCTACAGGGCTAATAAGAATTTGTATTTATATTAGTTTTTACATGGCTAATACTTTTGCATACTCAATTGTAAATTTGTAAACAAATAGTTCCCAACTCAGCTAATAATGCATGTATCCACTTCAGAATTTGTATTTATATTAGTTTTTACAGGGCTCATACATTTGCATACTCAATTGATAATTTGTAAACAAAAAGTTCCCAACTCAGCTAATAATGCATGTATCCACTTCAGAATTTGTATTTATATTAGTTTCTACAGGGCTAATAAGAATATGTATTTATATTAGTTTTTACAGGGCTAATACATTCGCATACTCAATTGATAATTTTTAAACAAATAGTTCCCAACTCAGCGAATAATGCATGTATCCGCTTCAGAATTTGTATTTATATTAGTTTCTACAAGGTTAATACATTTGCATACTCAATTGTAAATTTGTAAACAAAAAGTTTCCAAATCAGCTAATAATGCATGTATCCACTTCAGAATTTGAATTTATATTAGTTTTTACAGGGCTATTACATTTGCATACTCAATTGTAAATTTGTAAACAAAAAGTTCCCAACTCAGCTAATAATGCATGTATCCACTTCAGAATTTGTATTTATATTAGTTTCTACAGGGCTAATAAGAATTTGTATTTATATTAGTTTTTACATGGCTAATACTTTTGCATACTCAATTGTAAATTTGTAAACAAATAGTTCCCAACTCAGCTAATAATGCATGTATCCACTTCAGAATTTGTATTTATATTAGTTTTTACAGGGCTCATACATTTGCATACTCAATTGATAATTTGTAAACAAAAATTTTCCAACTCAGCTAATAATGCATGTATCTACTTCAGAATTTGTATTTATATTAGTTTCTACAAGGCTAATACGAATTTGTATTTATATTCGTTTTTACAGGGCTAATACATGTGCATACTCAATTGTAAATTTGTAAACAAAAATTTTCCAACTCAGCTAAAAATGGATGTATCCACTTCAGAATTTGTATTTATATTAGTTTTTACAGGGCTAATACGGATTTGTATTTATATTAGTTTTTACAGGGCTAATACATGTTCATACTCAATTGTAAATTTGTAAACAAAAATTTTCCAACTCAGCTAAAAATGGATGTATCCACTTCAGAATTTGTATTTATATTAGTTTTTACAGGTCTAATACATTTGCATACTCAATTGTAAACAAAAAGTTCCCAACTCAGCTAATAATGCATGTATCCACTTCAGAATTTGTATTTATATTAGTTTCTACAGGGCTAATAAGAATTTGTATTTATATTAGTTTTTACATGGCTAATACTTTTGCATACTCAATTGTAAATTTGTAAACAAATAGTTCCCAACTCAGCTAATAATGCATGTATCCACTTCAGAATTTGTATTTATATTAGTTTTTACAGGGCTCATACATTTGCATACTCAATTGATAATTTGTAAACAAAAAGTTCCCAACTCAGCTAATAATGCATGTATCCACTTCAGAATTTGAATTTATATTAGTTTTTACAGGTCTAATACATTTGCATACTCAATTGTAAACAAAAAGTTCCCAACTCAGCTAATGCATGTATCCACTTCAGAATTTGTATTTATATTAGTTTTTACAGGGCTCATACATTTGCATACTCAATTGATAATTTGCAAACAAATAGTTCCCAAATCAGCTTATAATGCATGTATCCACTTCATAATTTGGATTTATATTAGTTTTTACATGGCTAATACTTTTGCATACTCAATTGTAAATTTGTAAACAAAAATTTTCCAACTCAGCTAATAATGCATGTATCTACTTCAGAATTTGTATTTATATTAGTTTCTACAAGGCTAATACGAATTTGTATTTATATTAGTTTTTACAGGGCTAATACATGTGCATACTCAATTGTAAATTTGTAAACAAAAATTTTCCAACTCAGCTAAAAATGGATGTATCCACTTCAGAATTTGTATTTATATTAGTTTTTACAGGGCTAATACGGATTTGTATTTATATTAGTTTTTACAGGGCTAATACATGTTCATACTCAATTGTAAATTTGTAAACAAAAATTTTCCAACTCAGCTAAAAATGGATGTATCCACTTCAGAATTTGTATTTATATTAGTTTTTACAGGTCTAATACATTTGCATACTCAATTGTAAACAAAAAGTTCCCAACTCAGCTAATAATGCATGTATCCACTTCAGAATTTGTATTTATATTAGTTTCTACAGGGCTAATAAGAATTTGTATTTATATTAGTTTTTACATGGCTAATACTTTTGCATACTCAATTGTAAATTTGTAAACAAATAGTTCCCAACTCAGCTAATAATGCATGTATCCACTTCAGAATTTGTATTTATATTAGTTTTTACAGGGCTCATACATTTGCATACTCAATTGATAATTTGTAAACAAAAAGTTCCCAACTCAGCTAATAATGCATGTATCCACTTCAGAATTTGTATTTATATTAGTTTCTACAGGGCTAATAAGAATATGTATTTATATTAGTTTTTACAGGGCTAATACATTCGCATACTCAATTGATAATTTTTAAACAAATAGTTCCCAACTCAGCGAATAATGCATGTATCCGCTTCAGAATTTGTATTTATATTAGTTTCTACAAGGTTAATACATTTGCATACTCAATTGTAAATTTGTAAACAAAAAGTTTCCAAATCAGCTAATAATGCATGTATCCACTTCAGAATTTGAATTTATATTAGTTTTTACAGGGCTATTACATTTGCATACTCAATTGTAAATTTGTAAACAAAAAGTTCCCAACTCAGCTAATAATGCATGTATCCACTTCAGAATTTGTATTTATATTAGTTTCTACAGGGCTAATAAGAATTTGTATTTATATTAGTTTTTACATGGCTAATACTTTTGCATACTCAATTGTAAATTTGTAAACAAATAGTTCCCAACTCAGCTAATAATGCATGTATCCACTTCAGAATTTGTATTTATATTAGTTTTTACAGGGCTCATACATTTGCATACTCAATTGATAATTTGTAAACAAAAATTTTCCAACTCAGCTAATAATGCATGTATCTACTTCAGAATTTGTATTTATATTAGTTTCTACAAGGCTAATACGAATTTGTATTTATATTAGTTTTTACAGGGCTAATACATGTGCATACTCAATTGTAAATTTGTAAACAAAAATTTTCCAACTCAGCTAAAAATGGATGTATCCACTTCAGAATTTGTATTTATATTAGTTTTTACAGGGCTAATACGGATTTGTATTTATATTAGTTTTTACAGGGCTAATACATGTTCATACTCAATTGTAAATTTGTAAACAAAAATTTTCCAACTCAGCTAAAAATGGATGTATCCACTTCAGAATTTGTATTTATATTAGTTTTTACAGGTCTAATACATTTGCATACTCAATTGTAAACAAAAAGTTCCCAACTCAGCTAATAATGCATGTATCCACTTCAGAATTTGTATTTATATTAGTTTCTACAGGGCTAATAAGAATTTGTATTTATATTAGTTTTTACATGGCTAATACTTTTGCATACTCAATTGTAAATTTGTAAACAAATAGTTCCCAACTCAGCTAATAATGCATGTATCCACTTCAGAATTTGTATTTATATTAGTTTTTACAGGGCTCATACATTTGCATACTCAATTGATAATTTGTAAACAAAAAGTTCCCAACTCAGCTAATAATGCATGTATCCACTTCAGAATTTGAATTTATATTAGTTTTTACAGGTCTAATACATTTGCATACTCAATTGTAAACAAAAAGTTCCCAACTCAGCTAATGCATGTATCCACTTCAGAATTTGTATTTATATTAGTTTCTACAGGGCTAATAAGAATATGTATTTATATTAGTTTTTACAGGGCTAATACATTCGCATACTCAATTGATAATTTTTAAACAAATAGTTCCCAACTCAGCGAATAATGCATGTATCCTCTTCAGAATTTGTATTTATATTAGTTTCTACAAGGTTAATACATTTGCATACTCAATTGTAAATTTGTAAACAAAAAGTTTCCAAATCAGCTAATAATGCATGTATCCACTTCAGAATTTGAATTTATATTAGTTTTTACAGGGCTATTACATTTGCATACTCAATTGTAAATTTGTAAACAAAAAGTTCCCAACTCAGCTAATAATGCATGTATCTACTTCAGAATTTGTATTTATATTAGTTTCTACAGGGCTAATAAGAATTTGTATTTATATTAGTTTTTACATGGCTAATACTTTTGCATACTCAATTGTAAATTTGTAAACAAATAGTTCCCAACTCAGCTAATAATGCATGTATCCACTTCAGAATTTGTATTTATATTAGTTTTTACAGGGCTCATACATTTGCATACTCAATTGATAATTTGTAAACAAAAATTTTCCAACTCAGCTAATAATGCATGTATCTACTTCAGAATTTGTATTTATATTAGTTTCTACAAGGCTAATACGAATTTGTATTTATATTAGTTTTTACAGGGCTAATACATGTGCATACTCAATTGTAAATTTGTAAACAAAAATTTTCCAACTCAGCTAAAAATGGATGTATCCACTTCAGAATTTGTATTTATATTAGTTTTTACAGGGCTAATACGGATTTGTATTTATATTAGTTTTTACAGGGCTAATACATGTTCATACTCAATTGTAAATTTGTAAACAAAAATTTTCCAACTCAGCTAAAAATGGATGTATCCACTTCAGAATTTGTATTTGTTCAGGTCAGGAGCTTATGTTCCCGCCCCCCGCGACTCCGAAGCGCTCCCGCTTCTTCAAAGCTCCTCAGCTCGCTCTCTCGCTCCCGCTCTTCTAGCGGATGCTTCGGCTCTTGCCGATCGTCGCATCGCTGAGCGGCCGCTCCCGCTCTCCTAGTTTGATCTCCGACTCCAACTTGTACATTTTAATTCCTAATTAGAACTCGAATAAAGCGGATCATACGATTTTATATATATTGAAAATAACCACGCCCCCCCCGGCCTACTACTATTTTTCTTTGCGTTTGGTGGTGATTTTTCCCTTGCGCGATTTCGATATTTCTACTCCGGTGTTGTAGTGTACAAAACAGGACGAAATAGCCTTCTCGGTCTATAAGGACCTACCAACTATGATCATTCCGTAAAGGTGGTTCTTTAAGACGCTAGGTTCGAGGGTGCGCATTCTCGCTGTGCTCGGGTCCAGCTCGTCGGATGGGGCGGGGTTTTTTCTCCCCTAGCTATCTTTGTTTATAACACAAATCATATAATGCGCGAGATAAACTAAATAAATCGGGCTCTAAAGTGGTAATGAAGAAAAATCAAATAAAGTACAGAATCCGCGCCGCCGCGCGTAATCACCAACTAGAAAAGGAATCTTGCTCGGTTATGGGATCACAGGTGTTATGTGTCCCTTTTCACTACCCACCCAACCTTGACAACATATCGAAATTTGGCTGTTGTCCCAAAATTAAAGTAAAATTTACCTTTACTTCCTCTTAATAAATCTTGGCATGAGTACTCGACGAACGGAGATAATAATAATTTAAGCGATCATGTTTATGTTCATAAGAGTACAAAAAGGTTTCATTTTAATGTCATATTCCCTTAACAAAAACAACTAACAGCTATATTTACATGAAACACTAATTCAATACGAGGTAATTTAGTCAATGACTAAGTAATTAATTGGGCGGAACATCTCATCTCAAATCATCTTACATATATATATTATAATCTTATACGCATATAAACGCTTACAAATACTCACAATAGCTCTTACTCTCACCGATGTATCATTGGGCCCAAGATGACTCCGATGTAGTTGCTGTATAATTAAGAATTTAGGTTACATATATATATATATAGAGAGAGAAAGATATTTCAACAACTTCCCAATTTCATATTGCTTAGCCTTACATATTAATTTCTTTAAATAATTTATGCGCTAATTCATAGTTTAGAAAAAGAAACAAAGTTTAATACAAAACAGAATCTTCTAATTAATTTTTATAGAACTTTATACTGAATCTAACAAGAACAAAACAAAAGAGAATATGTAGATATTTAATTCATGTTGTCGAAACAATCACATCGCACGGCCGCTGCAAGGCGTTTTAGTTGTCACTCATTTATTCTTTCTTAGCTCTTATGCCTCCAAAACTCCTACGCAAAATTTGGACTTGTGCAATATGAATTGGGTTTAGGGGTTAGTTACGTAATACTGTGTAACACTGATGCATCTGCTCGCCGTTTTAAGCTGGTTTCGGGGTCTAAATTCCGTTTTGGAGCTGAATTCCATCGATCTTTTCAGCCTCCCAGACCCTTTTCCTAGGCGTAGATTAGGAGCGGCTGCCTCGGCCCTTTGAGCGCGATCTTGGTTACGTAATCCCTCAGTCCAAGTGTCGGCACCCCCTTTTTGCTCAGATAGCGGGGTGTACGCGGCTATAGCCAAGTTCGAGAGAGTGGACGAAAAGCGCTGTCTAAGCCCTCTGGCCTAAACTAACGGCCGATGCCTGAATAAGATCAAATTAGAATTTGGACGGCACCTATTTCTGAGACATACCTTCGGCACAGCAACTAGCACTTTTCACTCTGATAGTTCCAATAATATTTCCTTTTATTAATCAGTTTATAAACTTTCATATAATATTATATAATTGAAAGTCGATCACACGTGTATGTTGAAAACCACTCGCCACGAAAATATATAATGACTTCTATATGGTGTTTATAGCTCGCCGAATATAAATGGAATGATGGCAAGTGAACTTTTTATATTATGCTTAAACTCCCAAAAAATGCGGTTTTAGCTTAAAGCTTTGATATAGCGGTGAAATCGGGTGATGTTCTTGCATTCTTTCATTCCACCTGTTCAAGTGCAAGTGCATTAGCGAGGGTAGTTATAATAGTTTGCTAGCTTAATTGTACCTAAACAGAAGCGTTACCTAAAGTTTTGTTTTTCCAAAAGGTGGATACTACAACCACAGATAATGGAACAAGACCTATTCGCAGGGGCATTATCTGAAAATTTGAAAACTCTAATTGTTTGTTTTCCTGGTTTGCATATCTTTAAGATGGTAAACACCCAACTTTTTGCCTTCCACGTCAACCAATTCATAATAAAACGGACTTCTCTTCTTTTGAACTTTAGCTGGTATAAAAACTGGAGCTAACTTTGAGCTAAATTTCTTACTGGCATTGCTCTGTGTAAAGTTCCTGGCAAAGACGTCATCGCCTATCTGAAATTGTACATTTCGACTTCGAAGATTGTATTGCCTAGCGTTTAGTTCGTGTGATTTAGTCATGTTACTCTTGGCTTCTTGTCTCGCTAGTTTTATCATATCTGGGTATTCTAGGCTAATGTCATTGCTAAGCAGATCCAAGTTACGCAGCAACGCATAATCTTTTCCATTGAGTATCATGTTTTGGCCAAACGTAAGAAAATAGGGAGAGTAACCCGTGCTTCGGTGCAACGCAGCTCGAAGTGCACCACTGATAGCGTTTAAATTGACGTCCCAGTTGGTGTGATCATTTCCGATATAAGCGCGAATTGCAGCCAAAACTGATCGGTTTAATCTTTCACTCGCATTGGCTTGTGGCGAATATATGGCTGTGCATTTATGTGTTATGCCAAAACTAGTTAAAAATGCCTCAAAGTAACTGGACTTAAATTGGGAACCGTTATCCGTTAAGACAATTTCAGGCACCCCAAAGGTGTAAAATATAGAGCTCTGTAGGTAGTCACATATTTTAGGGGAGGTAAATCTCTTGAGTGGGCAGAGAAAGTGAAATTTCGTGCAGTGATCTACAATTATCAGCAATCCAATGTATCCATTCTTTGTACGCGGGTACGGACCTAGAAGATCCATATATAAACATTGAAAAGGACGATCGGATGTCATTGGTCGGCCCATTGGTGGCTTTAGAATCCTATTCGGATTTTTAGTGGATCGACAAATATGACAACTGGAAATGTATTCACGGATTTGGCTAACCATTCGTGGCCAAAACAAATAGCGTTTTACCTTTTCGACTGTTTTACCCATTCCACAGTGTGCTGAGCTTTGCGCATCATGTGCCTCCTGTAGTACTTCTGGAACAAGGGCAGATGGTACCCAAAGTTTCCAAGACTCGTGTTGTTCGTCACTGTGACTATTAAACTCGGTTCTCTTATACACGTATCCATCCTCTACCTTTAAATCATTAAATCTTTGTTGGTTTTCTTTTACTCGCTCAATTAAGTTTAGGTATTCTAATGATTTAAAATGACTAGACTGTAGATCAATAATTGGGCCACTCGCAACAATTGCATCTAAGCCAGGCTGTTCTTGACGGGACAAAGCATCCGCAACTACGTTTTCTGAGGCTCTGCGATGTGTAATCGAAAAGTCGAATGATTGTAGTTTCATGGACCACCTTGCGAGCCTTCCTGAAAGATCTTTTTGCCTCATCAGCCACTGTAACGCGGCATGATCAGTCACCACCAGGAAGTTCTGTCCTTCTATATACGGACGAAACTTTTTAATCCCTTTTATAACTGCAAGACATTCTAACTCACTAACCGTGTAGTTTCTCTGGGCTTTTGTTAATTTTTCCGACATGTATGCGATGGGCAATTCTACTCCATCTCGATCCTGCGCCAAGACACAACCAATACCATAGGTGCTGGCATCGCAAAGCAAAATAAATTGCCTCGAAAAGTCTGGAGTAATCAAAATTGGAGCTGAGGTCAGACAAGCTTTCAATAGATTAAAGGCCTTTTCAGCATCTTCAGTCCATACTAGTGCCTTTTTAGATTTTAATAACTCAGTCAAAGGAAAGCTTACTGTCGCATAATTTTCAACAAATCGCCGATACCAACCGGATAACCCTAAAAATCTTCGTAGCTGCTTTATAGAGATAGGTACGGGAAACTCATTAATCGCAATTATTTTCCCAGGATCCGTAAGAATTTGGCCCTCTCGAATTATAAATCCCAAATACTTGATTTCGCGCATACAAAATTTTGACTTTTCGACGTTTATAGTCAAATTGGCTTTCTTTAAACAAAGAGCAATCTCTTGGAGGGTAATCAAATGCGACTCAAAATCTTCGGAAAGAACAAGCAGGTCGTCTAAATAAACGAAAACTCGAGTTCTTAAATGTGCAGGAATGACCTGATCCATTAGTCGACAAAGAGTTTGGGGAGCGTTGCAAAGACCGAATGGCATCGTTTTGTATTGATAGAGAGGCCTGTTTGGCACAGTGAAAGCTGTATATTGACGGGATTGTTCGTCGAGGGGTATCTGCCAAAACGCATGCTTCATATCTAAACCAGTTATATACTTAGCTGCGGGAAGTCGACTTAAAATGCCATCAATATGAGGTAGCGGATATGCATCCTTTTTAGTAACCTTATTGACCTCTCGCGAATCTAAACAGAGTCTGTTCTTTTCCCCTTTCCTCACCAATACGCAATTACTGCTCCATGGGCTTGTAGACTCTTCAATGACGTCTAGCGACAACATATGGTCAACCTCAGCAAACATAAGCTTCTCTATAGCAGGAGAAACTGGCCAATGTCTCTGCTTGATGGGACAAGCTGTTCCTACATCAATTTTATGTTGAATCAAATTTGTTCTGCCTAATCCTTCCTTAGCAAATGACGGAAATACTTCAACGACAGCATCTAAACAACGTTGTTGGTCCTTGGACAAAATATGCCACTTTGGCAGTTCCTTTTCAGGGCTCTCTCCGCCAACATCCAATTCAGAAACCTGATTGTCAATAGAAATGTTCTTGTCTAACCCAAATTTACGCCAAAAGTCTATTCCCAGGTATATTTCTTGTTTCAGATCCGGAATAATGAAAAGTTCTAACACATCCGTTTTCTGCCTATATTTTACTTCCGTTACTAATTTCCCTACCACTTTACTTTGGGCTCCATTTGCCGTTCGAATACTTCCAGCACATTTCTTTGTTTTGCCTAATGCTAAGAGTTCGAGTGCTGCCTTGCCTCCCGCACAACTTAAAGTTGCTCCTGAGTCTAGAAGGGCATTATATTTGTTTCCTTCGATGCAAACTTCAGTATAGAGTCTATCATCGG
The DNA here is from genome assembly GCF_030179895.1 of Drosophila kikkawai. NCBI lineage: Eukaryota > Metazoa > Arthropoda > Insecta > Diptera > Drosophilidae > Drosophila > Drosophila kikkawai. The sequence continues at coordinate 14,340 of NW_027222472.1, read as the reverse complement.
ACTTGGACAAAATTGCGGATATTATCTTTCCTCGGTCGGAACGTATAGTTTTCCAGTGCTTTCTCAAACGTTTTGTGGACCTCTTAGGACTCGGACTAATCTTAGATATAATAGATTCTGCGAATAACTTTTCCTTAAGCTTGTTATAATTATCTAACCTAATATGAAGAGGTATTGTGGAATAGTGTCGTTTTAAACCTTCTTCAGACTGTCCTCTCGTACTCTCTTCACTCGGTTTTTTCCTGACGACTTACAGATACAACTGGATAGATTAGTTTTTTCGGACATGTCTGCTTTTTGTCGAGTGACATGCCCGGTGGTCGGTTTCCCAACGGGTTACATCTCGGACATCGAGGCTTTCGAATATCCTTAGCGCCACACCCAAAACAAAATATAGCCAGCGGCTCTAAACAATCATCAAATCGATGCCCAGATTTTTCACAATTCCAACAGACCAGATTAAATGGTTTGTGCTGAATGGCTAAGATCTCTTGGTCAGATAGGTTCTGATCAGCTTGGTTTTGACCTTCATAGGAATCAGTTAGCTCATTTATATAGGAACGGAGAGTTCGAGGCTTATAGGCTTTTATCTCATTGTAAAATTGTTCATGTTTACGGACTTCAACACGTAATTGTGACCTATTTAGGATTCGTAAATGAAGTAGCTCATGATGCAAACTTGGTTTACCATTTCTTATTAATAAATCCACTAATTGGCTTTCGGACATGCCTTGATGAAGCCGGTCAGCTAGGTCTTCTATTGCATATTGATAGTCATCAAAAGATTCATTTTCGCCCTGTCGTCTCTTCCTTATCTTTTCCCAAATGTCAAGATCAGTTTCCGCTTCCTCAAAACGTTTACGAAATTCTATACAAAATATATTCCAAGTAAAATTGGTATAGTTGCGGTGAAATTTCCAAAACCAATCACTTGCCTTATTAGCAAATAAAAGATGCAAGTGATCACAGAGAAGCTGATAATCGTTATTCAAGTTCTGTTCCGTCAAAGATCGTATCCTATAAATAAAATCTTCCATTCGCATACAATTTCTAGAACCATCAAATTTTATTCGCCAATTTTGAATTATATTCGCAGCTTTTTCTGGAGATATTTGTGCATTCGATCGATTTCGGGAACTACTGGTACCTGAATGGTTAACTGAGGCAGAAACTGGTATACTATTTCTAGTATCGCGATCTCCAAAAGGAATAGAAGCTGGTATCTCGGATATTCCGTTTCTGTCTCGATTTCTCAGCGATGAATTACTACGAGTTAAATTCAAAACAGCCAATTGTTTGCTAATAGTCTCCTCAATATTGTTCGTTAAGATCTCCAGCATATCATCCATCATATTAGCTTGTTGAACGCTTAAAGTTTGTTGAATATACCTCACTATTTCCGCCTGTGATTTAGGTGAATTAACCCCATCTTCCTCAGTTCGTAACTCTTCCAACTGTCGGGTTTTAGATCGAGTAGACACGCCTATTTTTGAACTAAAAGGTCTTCCTCTACCTCGATTTCTAGTGTGAATTCTTGCTCTTACTGGATTACTTCCTTCTTGAATTCCACCTGCAGTCTCCTCGTTTCCTGAAGCCACGTCTCCAGTTTGATCTCTTATTTCTGCTGCTAATGTGTTGTTATCATAACTTAGTTGTGAAAGAATACACCCTGTAGCACATATTGGACACGCGGGTGTAACTTTGATTAATTCAACTATACAGTTCTTATGAAACCGATGCTGACACGGAGCGCTAGCAGCTAAATCATTAAGCAAAAGTACTTCGTTACAAATAGCGCAAAATGGATCGACTTGCTGGATTATAGCGTCGATATTTTCGTCACTATGCCCAATAACCATTTTGGTTTTTATTAATTTAATTTATTATCTTTAATTTAATTTAATCATCTCCTAATGTCCGTCTTTCCTCATCCACAGATTCTAAAAATCAAGCCAAGTATCCTCTTCTTTTAGGTTATTCTATTGCAGTTAGTTGAAGGTTGAAATTTGTTCGCGAAACTACTCAAATTACTGGACAATGTCTAAAGACACTCTAGAACATTGTATTTCCTAAGCACTTAGAGTTTGCTTTCTATAAGACTTCCTTTAAAGAAATAACTATTAATAAATTGATTTTGGCCAGCCTAGATCTATTAGGGTCGATCAATCCGAGCACCGAATTGCAATCGCTATATCCACTAACTGAGGTAGCTAGAATCCGCCATCAACAATAATTTGTTGTTCTTTATGGAATGTGGTTATGGCCAGGTAATGTGTATGTATTTTTTAGAGCTTAAATGGGACGAAAAAATATCCTTTCAGCCCCACGTTGGGCGCCAGAATGTGTAGTGTACAAAACAGGACGAAATAGCCTTCTCGGTCTATAAGGACCTACCAACTATGATCATTCCGTAAAGGTGGTTCTTTAAGACGCTAGGTTCGAGGGTGCGCATTCTCGCTGTGCTCGGGTCCAGCTCGTCGGATGGGGCGGGGTTTTTTCTCCCCTAGCTATCTTTGTTTATAACACAAATCATATAATGCGCGAGATAAACTAAATAAATCGGGCTCTAAAGTGGTAATGAAGAAAAATCAAATAAAGTACAGAATCCGCGCCGCCGCGCGTAATCACCAACTAGAAAAGGAATCTTGCTCGGTTATGGGATCACAGGTGTTATGTGTCCCTTTTCACTACCCACCCAACCTTGACAACATATCGAAATTTGGCTGTTGTCCCAAAATTAAAGTAAAATTTACCTTTACTTCCTCTTAATAAATCTTGGCATGAGTACTCGACGAACGGAGATAATAATAATTTAAGCGATCATGTTTATGTTCATAAGAGTACAAAAAGGTTTCATTTTAATGTCATATTCCCTTAACAAAAACAACTAACAGCTATATTTACATGAAACACTAATTCAATACGAGGTAATTTAGTCAATGACTAAGTAATTAATTGGGCGGAACATCTCATCTCAAATCATCTTACATATATATATTATAATCTTATACGCATATAAACGCTTACAAATACTCACAATAGCTCTTACTCTCACCGATGTATCATTGGGCCCAAGATGACTCCGATGTAGTTGCTGTATAATTAAGAATTTAGGTTACATATATATATATATAGAGAGAGAAAGATATTTCAACAACTTCCCAATTTCATATTGCTTAGCCTTACATATTAATTTCTTTAAATAATTTATGCGCTAATTCATAGTTTAGAAAAAGAAACAAAGTTTAATACAAAACAGAATCTTCTAATTAATTTTTATAGAACTTTATACTGAATCTAACAAGAACAAAACAACAGAGAATATGTAGATATTTAATTCATGTTGTCGAAACAATCACATCGCACGGCCGCTGCAAGGCGTTTTAGTTGTCACTCATTTATTCTTTCTTAGCTCTTATGCCTCCAAAACTCCTACGCAAAATTTGGACTTGTGCAATATGAATTGGGTTTAGGGGTTAGTTACGTAATACTGTGTAACACTGATGCATCTGCTCGCCGTTTTAAGCTGGTTTCGGGGTCTAAATTCCGTTTTGGAGCTGAATTCCATCGATCTTTTCAGCCTCCCAGACCCTTTTCCTAGGCGTAGATTAGGAGCGGCTGCCTCGGCCCTTTGAGCGCGATCTTGGTTACGTAATCCCTCAGTCCAAGTGTCGGCACCCCCTTTTTGCTCAGATAGCGGGGTGTACGCGGCTATAGCCAAGTTCGAGAGAGTGGACGAAAAGCGCTGTCTAAGCCCTCTGGCCTAAACTAACGGCCGATGCCTGAATAAGATCAAATTAGAATTTGGACGGCACCTATTTCTGAGACATACCTTCGGCACAGCAACTAGCACTTTTCACTCTGATAGTTCCAATAATATTTCCTTTTATTAATCAGTTTATAAACTTTCATATAATATTATATAATTGAAAGTCGATCACACGTGTATGTTGAAAACCACTCGCCACGAAAATATATAATGACTTCTATATGGTGTTTATAGCTCGCCGAATATAAATGGAATGATGGCAAGTGAACTTTTTATATTATGCTTAAACTCCCAAAAAATGCGGTTTTAGCTTAAAGCTTTGATATAGCGGTGAAATCGGGTGATGTTCTTGCATTCTTTCATTCCACCTGTTCAAGTGCAAGTGCATTAGCGAGGGTAGTTATAATAGTTTGCTAGCTTAATTGTACCTAAACAGAAGCGTTACCTAAAGTTTTGTTTTTCCAAAAGGTGGATACTACAGTGTTCTTTTCACTGACTGCGGCGCGGGAAGTGATTGTTTTGTGCCTATCTGGAAACTGAAGGAAGTTTTCCCCCCTCGAGCCGAACATTTTGGTCCTCCAGAGCCGGATTTGTGGATTTTTGGATTTCCGGATTTTATTGGATTTTTGGATTCCGGATTTTTTCCTTCCACACCAGCAGTTCTCGGCGTTTTATATTTTCCAAGATAAGTACGAATTATTCCGTCGCCCCCTCACTGCCGGTCTTCAGCAGTAGTCCGAACAATTAATTTCGGTCACTCTGCTGCAAGATTAATTTCCGTGTCGACTCCAAGAGCGAGTTTTCCTGACAACGGCAGTTGAGGAATTTTCCATTTCGTTTTTTCCATTTCCTACATTTTGCAATTTTCAATCCGTCTCCGTTTTGATCGTCGCCATATTCTTTTTCGTCCGCTTTCCTCTACATATTGGCATATATCCGTACATCAATGTACAAAACGGTTCCGACAGAAAATTAAAATTCATACATACATATGTCCGTACATCTGTCTACATAAAGACATTGATTTTATTTTACACAATATAAAAAGACAAAATTATTAAGATTCCGATAATAAAAAAATTACAAATAATAAAGAATACAGTCCGCTGCTAATATATACACATATATTATTATATTATTCCATATTATATTTTCTCCAGGTCAAATATATATGATTCCATATTATATTTTTCTACATTCCACATACATTTACATACAACATTAAAAAAAATAAAGAGAACCAAGAAAATAAACCATAATAAATAAAGAATAAAATATTAAAACAAAATTTTATAAGCCAGTGTCCGTCTTTTTTCTGAATTTTATTGGTGCGCTATATACATACATACATACATAACCAAGAGCTTTACATTCTTTACAACGAACATTGAATTGAGAAAAAAAGTGCCAGGTGTTCCGATCCCACCATTCCGATCGAATTACTTTTTCCATACAATTAATAATTTTTGTTAATAATTAACGAATTAATTGCGCATTTAATAATTTTTAAAGTTTTGCACGCGATAAATATCAAGGGTACTCCATATATTTTCTTTGCATTTATTGGGTTATTATTAAGTACGAAAAATAATAAACAACTCGGCAATTCCATTCCGCAATTATTTATACATATAAATAAATTTCCATTCTCGTCGCATTTGCTCCAATTAAGATTGGCTCCATTATAAAGAAATTTTCCATTCTCGTCGCATTTGCTCCAATTAATATTGGCTCCATTACAATTGATTTTGATTCTCGTCGCATTTGCTCCAATTAATATTGGCTCCATTACGAATAAATTTCGATTCTCGTCGCATTTGCTCCAGCTAACATTGGCTCCACTACAAATAATTTTACGATTTGAATTTTATTGGTTAATTCCACCATCCACCATCTACCATCCGAGTTCTACGGCATAGTCCTGCCATCCATATTCGCTTTGTTTTTACCGTCTAACATTTCTATTTCGGCGTTTTTAGTTGACGGTATTGACCTCAACTAAGTCTAACATTTGAATTCTACGGCATATTCTTGCCAATCCAATCAAAAAAAAAAAATAAATGTCGGAAGGACAAGAACCAATTCCGCAAGACGCGAGTCAGAAGAAGGAGGCAGCACAGTTAGCGCCTCCAATCGAGGGAAGTTCGAGGCGGGAACCGAGTCCGAAAAACACGGGCGCGGGACCGTCAAGTAATTTGAGATCCAAATCCAAGGGCACGTTAGAAGGTATTTTGCTTGAATTCATAGCAACCAGCGACCGTCTTGTCAAATATGAAAGCCAGATATTTACGGCATCCTCTTCCGAGCCTAGTTTGTTTACCTTAAAGGTCCGTCTGGATCAGACACAAGCCTTATGGGAAAAGGTTGAACGGGAGTATGAAACCGCTTCCAAAACAGCTCTTCGCGAAGGTAGCGGAAATCTTCCGTTACTGCAAAACAAATATGAGCACTGCTATGCGGTGTTCGAAAGATGTGCTTCGAAGCTAAATGAAGACATCGCCCGTATGTCCGTCCCCACTTCACCGCCAAGAACAGCTCCGCCGACAGAGACATTCTCCAGGGGTTGCAGTCTTCCGCCATGCGATACCGAGATCTTTGACGGAGATTATCTGCGCTGGCCCACCTTTCGTGACCTGTTTACGGCCATTTATGTAAACAATTCCAGGTTGACTCCAGTGGAAAAGCTTTTCCACTTAAACGCAAAAACTAGCGGCGAAGCTCACGCCATTGTTTCTAAATCTCCACTGACCAATGATGGCTTCCAATCCGCGTGGTCAGCGCTTCACGATCGTTTCGAAATAAACGCGCGTTAGTAAACAATCAACTTAAGAAATTATTTAACATGGCGTCCATTGAACGCGAATCGTCGGCAGCCTTGAAGGAGCTGCAAAATACAATCCAAAATTGTCTAACATCGCTGAGAATTTCCGGCCTTTCTACTGAGAATTGGGATTGCCTCCTTGTTTATTTGTGCTCCACAAAACTTCCAAAGCTGACGCTTTCATTATGGGAGCAATCCATCGAACAAAAAACCGAAATTCCTACGAGGCCGGAACTTGATTCATTCCTAACAGAGCGCTATAGAACTCTGGAAGCCATAGATTCTCTCCAGCCTACTGTGACACGTTTTCGTTCATCTAAACCGATAAGTTCCAACCCATCGCCACGAGTACTACAATCCTTTAGTACGAGGATTCTACATACGTCCAAAAGATGCGATTTGTGTTCTGCAGAGAACCATCCAGTGCGTTTGTGTCCACGCTTCCTTCAGATGACGATAGTCGATCGATCATCTTATATCCAGAAAAAGCAGTTGTGTTTAAATTGCTTTGCAAGCGGTCATCCACTCCGTAATTGCACAAGCGCCCACAATTGTCTTACTTGTCACGGTCGGCATCACACTTTGTTGCATCCAAGCGACTCATCTTCTAGTGTTCCGATTCCTCGTGATGACACCCGACAAATATCTCCACCTATCCAACGGATTTCGTCGTTCTCTACACGAGTGACCAATGCGGCCGACTCCTTCAACTACTGGGTTCCATACAACGACAACAAAAGCAGACGTTCCCGAGGTATTTCATCCTACCAATGCCGAGTCTGTCAAGGGAACCATCCTCTTCGGAAGTGCCACCGTTTTCTTCGGCTTGATGCGAAGAAACGGCTCCAGGCAGTCATCGACAGGAAATACTGCGTCAACTGCTTGGCCCACCACCATTCTGGAGGATCTTGCCGTAGTAACGACCGATGCCAGTCGTGTGGACAGGATCATCACACACTTCTACATGCCGACGACCGCTCAGCGACTCCAACACTTTCTCGAGCGAAGGACTTCTGATATTTTGCTGCGTATCCTCGCAAGGGGGGGAGAATGTTCAGGTCAGGAGCTTATGTTCCCGCCCCCCGCGACTCCGAAGCGCTCCCGCTTCTTCAAAGCTCCTCAGCTCGCTCTCTCGCTCCCGCTCTTCTAGCGGATGCTTCGGCTCTTGCCGATCGTCGCATCGCTGAGCGGCCGCTCCCGCTCTCCTAGTTTGATCTCCGACTCCAACTTGTACATTTTAATTCCTAATTAGAACTCGAATAAAGCGGATCATACGATTTTATATATATTGAAAATAACCACGCCCCCCCCGGCCTACTACTATTTCTCTTTGCGTTTGGTGGTGATTTTTTTCCCTTGCGCGATTTCGATATTTCTACTCCGGTGTTCTTTTCACTGACTGCGGCGCGGGAAGTGATTGTTTTGTGCCTATCTGGAAACTGAAGGAAGTTTTCCCCCCTCGAGCCGAACAGTATTTATATTAGTTTTTACAGGTCTAATACATTTGCATACTCAATTGTAAACAAAAAGTTCCCAACTCAGCTAATAATGCATGTATCCACTTCAGAATTTGTATTTATATTAGTTTCTACAGGGCTAATAAGAATATGTATTTATATTAGTTTTTACAGGGCTAATACATTCGCATACTCAATTGATAATTTTTAAACTAATAGTTCCCAACTCAGCGAATAATGCCTGTATCCACTTCAGAATTTGGATTTATATTAGTTTTTACATGGCTAATACATTTGCATACTCAATTGTAAATTTGTAAACAAAAAGTTCCCAACTCAGCTAATAATGCATGTATCCACTTCAGAATTTGTATTTATATTAGTTTCTACAGGGCTAATAAGAATTTGTATTTATATTAGTTTTTACAGGGCTAATACATTCGCATACTCAATTGATAATTTTTAAAACAAATAGTTCCCAACTCAGCGAATAATGCCTGTATCCACTTCAGAATTTGGATTTATATTAGTTTTTACATGGCTAATACATTTGCATACTCAATTGTAAATTTGTAAACAAAAAGTTCCCAACTCAGCTAATAATGCATGTATCCACTTCAGAATTTGTATTTATATTAGTTTCTACAGGGCTAATAAGAATTTGTATTTATATTAGTTTCTACAAGGTTAATACATTTGCATACTCAATTGTAAATTTGTAAACAAAAAGTTCCCAACTCAGCTAATAATGCATGTATCCACTTCAGAATTTGAATTTATATTAGTTTTTACAGGGCTATTACATTTGCATACTCAATTGTAAATTTGTAAACAAAAAGTTCCCAACTCAGCTAATAATGCATGTATCCACTTCAGAATTTGTATTTATATTAGTTTCTAAAGGGCTAATACGAATTTGTATTTATATTAGTTTTTACAGGGCTAATACATGTGCATACTCAATTGTAAATTTGTAAACAAAAATTTTCCAACTCAGCTAAAAATGGATGTATCCACTTCAGAATTTGTATTTATATTAGTTTTTACAGGTCTAATACATTTGCATACTCAATTGTAAACAAAAAGTTTCCAACTCAGCTAATAATGCATGTATCCACTTCAGAATTTGTATTTATATTAGTTTCTACAGGGCTAATAAGAATATGTATTTATATTAGTTTTTACAGGGCTAATACATTCGCATACTCAATTGTAAACAAAAAGTTCCCAACTCAGCTAATGCATGTATCCACTTCAGAATTTGTATTTATATTAGTTTCTACAGGGCTAATAAGAATATGTATTTATATTAGTTTTTACAGGGCTAATACATTCGCATACTCAATTGATAATTTTTAAACAAATAGTTCCCAACTCAGCGAATAATGCCTGTATCCACTTCAGAATTTGGATTTATATTAGTTTTTACATGGCTAATACATTTGCATACTCAATTGTAAATTTGTAAACAAAAAGTTCCCAACTCAGCTAATAATGCATGTATCCACTTTAGAATTTGTATTTATATTAGTTTGATTGATTGATAATTTTTAAACAAATAGTTCCCAACTCAGCGATTAATGCCTGTATCCACTTCAGAATTTGGATTTATATTAGTTTTTACATGGCTAATACATTTGCATACTCAATTGTAAATTTGTAAACAAAAAGTTCCCAACTCAGCTAAAAATGGATGTATCCACTTCAGAATTTGTATTTATATTAGTTTTTACAGGTCTAATACATTTGCATATTCAATTGTAAACAAAAAGTTCCCAACTCAGCTAATGCATGTATCCACTTCAGAATTTGTATTTATATTAGTTTCTACAGGGCTAATAAGAATATGTATTTATATTAGTTTTTACAGGGCTAATACATTCGCATACTCAATTGATAATTTTTAAACAAATAGTTCCCAACTCAGCGAATAATGCATGTATCCTCTTCAGAATTTGTATTTATATTAGTTTCTACAAGGTTAATACATTTGCATACTCAATTGTAAATTTGTAAACAAAAAGTTCCCAAATCAGCTAATAATGCATGTATCCACTCCAGAATTTGAATTTATATTAGTTTTTACAGGGCTATTACATTTGCATACTCAATTGTAAATTTGTAAACAAAAAGTTCCCAACTCAGCTAATAATGCATGTATCCACTTCAGAATTTGTATTTATATTAGTTTCTACAGGGCTAATAAGAATTTGTATTTATATTAGTTTTTACATGGCTAATACTTTTGCATACTCAATTGTAAATTTGTAAACAAATAGTTCCCAACTCAGCTAATAATGCATGTATCCACTTCAGAATTTGTAGTTATATTAGTTTTTACAGGGCTCATACATTTGCATACTCAATTGATAATTTGCAAACAAATAGTTCCCAAATCAGCTTATAATGCATGTATCCACTTCATAATTTGGATTTATATTAGTTTTTACATGGCTAATACTTTTGCATACTCAATTGTAAATTTGTAAACAAAAATTTTCCAACTCAGCTAATAATGCATGTATCTACTTCAGAATTTGTATTTATATTAGTTTCTACAAGGCTAATACGAATTTGTATTTATATTAGTTTTTACAGGGCTAATACATGTGCATACTCAATTGTAAATTTGTAAACAAAAATTTTCCAACTCAGCTAAAAATGGATGTATCCACTTCAGAATTTGTATTTATATTAGTTTTTACAGGGCTAATACGGATTTGTATTTATATTAGTTTTTACAGGGCTAATACATGTTCATACTCAATTGTAAATTTGTAAACAAAAATTTTCCAACTCAGCTAAAAAATGGATGTATCCACTTCAGAATTTGTATTTATATTAGTTTTTTACAGGTCTAATACTTTTGCATACTCAATTGTAAACAAAAAGTTCCCAACTCAGCTAATAATGCATGTATCCACTTCAGAATTTGTATTTATATTAGTTTCTACAGGGCTAATAAGAATTTGTATTTATATTAGTTTTTACATGGCTAATACTTGCATACTCAATTGTAAATTTGTAAACAAATAGTTCCCAACTCAGCTAATAATGCATGTATCCACTTCAGAATTTGTATTTATATTAGTTTCTACAGGGCTAATAAGAATTTGTATTTATATTAGTTTTTACATGGCTAATACTTTTGCATACTCAATTGTAAATTTGTAAACAAATAGTTCCCAACTCAGCTAATAATGCATGTATCCACTTCAGAATTTGTAGTTATATTAGTTTTTTACAGGGCTCATACATTTGCATACTCAATTGATAATTTGCAAACAAATAGTTCCCAAATCAGCTTATAATGCATGTATCCACTTCATAATTTGGATTTATATTAGTTTTTACATGGCTAATACTTTTGCATACTCAATTGTAAATTTGTAAACAAAAATTTTCCAACTCAGCTAATAATGCATGTATCTACTTCAGAATTTGTATTTATATTAGTTTCTACAAGGCTAATACGAATTTGTATTTATATTAGTTTTTACAGGCTCATACATTTGCATACTCAATTGATAATTTGTAAACAAAAGTTCCCAACTCAGCTAATAATGCATGTATCCACTTTAGAATTTGTATTTATATTAGTTTCTACAGGGCTAATAAGAATTTGTATTTATATTAGTTTTTACAGGGCTAATACATTCGCATACTCAATTGATACTTTTTAAACAAATAGTTCCCAACTCAGCGAATAATGCATGTATCCACTTCAGAATTTGGATTTATATTAGTTTTTACAGGGCTCATACATTTGCATACTCAATTGATAATTTTTAAACAAATAGTTCCCAACTCAGCGAATAATGCATGTATCCACTTCAGAATTTGTATTTATATTAGTTTTATTTTTTTTATTTGTATTTATATTAGTTTTTACAGGGCTAATACATGTGCATACTCAATTGTAAATTTGTAAACAAAAATTTTCCAACTCAGCTAAAAATGGATGTATCCACTTCAGAATTTGTATTTATATTAGTTTTTACATGGCTAATTCGGATTTGTATTTATATTAGTTTTTGGAGGGCTATTACATTTGCATACTCAATTGTAAATTTGTAAACAAAAATTTTCCAACTCAGCTAAAAATGGATGTATCCACTTCAGAATTTGTATTTATATTAGTTTTTACAGGTCTAATACATTTGCATACTCAATTGTAAACAAAAAGTTCCCAACTCAGCTAATAATGCATGTATCCACTTCAGAATTTGTATTTATATTAGTTTCTAACAGGGCTAATAAGAATATGTATTTATATTAGTTTTTACAGGGCTCAATACATTCGCATACTCAATTGATAATTTTTAAACAAATAGTTCCAACTCAGCGAATAATGCCTGTATCCACTTCATAATTTGGATTTATATTAGTTTTTACATGGCTAATACTTTTGCATACTCAATTGTAAATTTGTAAGCAAATAGTTTCCAACTCAGCTAATAATGCATGTATCCACTTCAGAATTTGTATTTATATTAGTTTCTACAAGGCTAATACGAATTTGTATTTATATTAGTTTCTACAAGGTTAATACATTTGCATACTCAATTGTAAATTTGTAAACAAAAAGTTCCCAACTCAGCTATAATGATGTATCCACTTCAGAATTTGAAATTTATATTAGTTTTTACAGGGCTATTACATTTGCATACTCAATTGTAATTTGTAAACAAAAGTTCCCAACTCAGCTAATAATGCATGTATCCACTTCAGAATTTGTATTTATATTAGTTTCTAAAGGGCTAATAACGAATTTGTATTTATATTAGTTTTTACAGGGCTAATACATGTGGCATACTCAATTGTAAATTTGTAAACAAAATTTTCCAACTCAGCTTAAAAATGGATGTATCCACTTCAGAATTTGTATTTATATTAGTTTTTACAGGTCTAATACATGGCATACTCAATTGTAAATTTGTAAACAAAATTTTCCAACTCAGCTAATAATGATGTATCCACTTCAGAATTTTGTATTTATATTAGTTTCTACAGGGCTAATAAGAATGTATTTATATTAGTTTTTACAGGGCTAATACATTCGCATGCTCAATTGATAATTTTTAAACAAATAGTTCCCAACTCAGCGAATAATGCCTGTATCCACTTCAGAATTTGGATTTATATTAGTTTGATTGATTGATATTTTTAAACAAATAGTTCCCAACTCAGCGAATATGCCTGTATCCACTTCAGAATTTGGCTTTATATTAGTTTTTACATGGCTAATACATTTGGCATACTCAATTGTAAATTTGTAAACAAAAAGTTCCCACTCAGCTAAAAATGGATGTATCCACTTCCGAATTTGTATTTATATTAGTTTTTACACGGCTAATACATTTGCATACTCAATTGTAAACAAAAAGTTCCCAACTCAGCTAATGCATGTATCCACTTCAGAAATGTGTATTATATTAGTTTCTACAGGGCTAATAAGAATATGTATTTATATTAGTTTTTACAGGGCTAATACATTAGGCATACTCAATTGATAATTTTTAAACAAAATAGTTCCCAAACTCAGCGAATAATGCATGATCCTCTCAGAATTTGTATTTTATTAGTTTCTACAAGGTTAATACATTTGCATACTCAATTGTAAAATTGTAAACAAAAAGTTCCCAAATCAGCTAATAATGCATGTATCCACTTCAGAATTTGAATTTATATTAGTTTTTACAGGGCTATTACATTTGCATACTCAACTGTAATTTGTAACAACAAGATTACCAACTCAGCTAATAATGCATGTATCCACTTCAGAATTTGTATTTATATTAGTTTCTACAGGCTAATAAGAATTGTATTTATATAGTTTTTACATGGCTAATACTTTTGCATACTCAATTGTAAATTTGAAACAAATAGTTCCCAACTCAGCGAATAATGCATGTATCCACTTCCGAATTTGTAGTTATATTAGTTTTTTTACAGGGCTCATACATTTGCATACTCAATTGATAATTTGCAAACAAATAGTTCCCAAATCAGCTATAATGCATGTATCCACTTCATATTTGGATTTATATTAGTTTTTTTACATGGCTAATACTTTTGCATACTCATTGTAAATTTGTAACAAAAATTTTCCAACTCAGCTAATAATGCATGTATCTACTTCAGAATTTGTATTTATATTAGTTTCTACAAGGCAATACGAATTTGTATTTATATTAGTTTTTACAGGGCTAATACATGTGCATACTCAATTGTAAATTTGTAACAAAAATTTTCCAACTCAGCTAAAATGGATGTATCCACTTCAGAATTTG